>NC_061512.1:92662886-92692933 GCF_022539505.1 Lolium rigidum | reverse complement strand
GCGGTAAAGGTCCCTGCAGGTTATGAGAAAAAGAACGTCCAGTGTTAACGGATCCCACCAAGATTGGCTTACTCTCCACAGTTTGCCGCTTCCTTTTTATTGATGACATCTCCTTCACTTCCTCCTTGAATTCTTCCTTCAAAGGCTCCTTGTCCTTGTTGTTGGAGACCATGGTGCTTCTAGATCAAAAACAAATCCTGACGGAAAGCAGCTCGAAACAAAACACGACGAGAAAACGATATACGGACCTCCAGGGGTCCGGGAGATCATATAGCAGAAATTTTCACGACAAAAGGAAAGTACCAGGTCGAACAAGAGGCGGAGAGGGACAACGAGGTGATGTCCTCATAGGGCGGCGCGGCCAGGCTGGGGCCCGCGCCGGCCTATGGGGGCACGCCCTCGTGCGCCTCCTCCACTCCGTTTCGATCTCGTAATTTTTCATATTTTCCGAAAATAGCAAAAACATTGTTCGTAAAGTTAAACGCGGACTTTTTATTACCAGTACTGTTACCTATTCAAAGTCGAACTCTGCAGAACTGTCAATTTGACCTTTGATGAAAGCTTTCGGAGTCACCACTTGGATAACATCAACATCTTCATTATAAGAATCTCCAGAGATATAGTGCTTGAGTCTTTGTCCATTCACTACTTGTGTGGCATCACCTTGCAGAGAACTAATTTTAATTGCCCCTGAACGATACACCTCCACAATGACATATGGTCCTTCCCATTTTGAGAGTAATTTCCCTGCAAAAAATCTGAGACGAGACCGATACAATAGGACTTTATCTCCCACATTAAATTCTCTTTTGATAATTCTCCTATCATGCCATTTCTTAACTTTCTCTTTAAAGAGTTTAGCATTTTCATAAGCTTCATTTCTCCATTCATCTAGAGAACTCAATTGTAGCAATCTCTTCTTACCGGCAAGTTTAGGATCTTTATTTAGTTCTCTTACAGCCCAATAAGCTTTGTGTTCTAGTTCTAAAGGTAAATGACAAGCTTTCCCATAAACCATTTTATACGGTGACATACCCATAGGATTTTTATAAGCAGTTATATAAGCCCATAGTGCTTCCTTCAATTTAATAGCCTAGTTCTTTCTAGATTTATTAATGGTCTTTCCCAAAATAGATTTAATCTCTCTATTTGATAATTCTACTTGCCCACTAGTTTGAGGATGATAAGCGGAAGCAATCCTATGATTAATACCATATTTAGCAAGAGTTTTTCTAAAACCACCATGAATAAAATGAGAACCTCCATCAGTCATAATATATCTAGGTACTCCAAATCTAGGAAAAATAATATCTAAAAGCATTTTTAAAGAAGTCTCACCATCAGCACTTTTTGTGGGTATAGCTTCCACCCATTTAGTAACATAATCAATAGCGACAAGTATATGAGTGTTACCTTCTGAAGAAGGGAAAGGACCCATGAAGTCAAATCCCCAACAATCGAATGGTTCAATAACAAGAGTATAATTCATAGGCATTCATTGCGTCTGGAGATATTACCAACCCTTTGGCATTCATCACAAGATAAAATAAACTTCCTTGCATCTTTGAAGAGAGTTGGCCAATAGAAACCTGATTGTAGAACCTTTTGCGCGGTTCTATCTCCGGCGTGATGTCCTCCATAAGCACTACCATGACACTTACTCAATATCTCTTGTTTTTCATATTCGGGAACACATCTTCGCATAATACCATCCACTCCTTCTTTATATAAGTGTGGGTCATCCCAAAAATAATGCCTCAAGTCATAAAAGAATTTCCTCCTTTGCCTGAGCTGAAAAGGTTGGAGGCAAGTACTTGGATACAATAAAGTTAGCATAATCAGCATACCAAGGACTATCTCGCGAGTTCACCTTTATTACAACCAATTCTTCATTTGGAAAACTATCATTAACAGGAACAGGATCATAAGCAATATTTTCCAATCTAGATAGATTATCAGCAACAGGATTATCAGCACCTTTCCTATCTATAATATGTAAATCAAATTCTTGCAAAAGAAGCACCCATCTAATAAGCCTTGGCTTAGCATCTTTCTTCGTCATAAGGTATCTAATTGCAGCATGATCAGTATGAATCGTGACTTTTGAATCAACAATATAGGATCTAAACTTATCACAAGCAAAGACTACAGCTAATAATTCTTTTTCGCTTGTAGCATAATTTCTTTGAGCAGCATCAAGAGTTTTATAGCATAATGAATAACATTTAATTTTTTATCTACTCGTTGTCCAAGAACAGCGCCTACAGACAAAATCACTAGCATCACACATAATTTCAAAAGGTAAATTCCAATCGGGAGGTTCAACTACAGGAGCGAGTTGTTAAGGCTTTCTTTAGAGTTTCAAAAGCTTCCTTACAATCATCATCAAAAACAAAAGGTACATCTTTTTGAAGAAGATTAGTAAGAGGCTTTGAAATCTTAGAAAAGTCTTTAATAAATCTCCTATAAAACCCAGCATGACCAAGAACACTACGAATACCTTTAACATCCCTCGGATAGGGTGATGAGGACATCCCTTCTACAACACTTCCTCCGTCATTGATAAATGAAGATGAACCTGCTGTGAAGCTCAAGTCCAATGAAGTTCGGATTGGACCAATTACAAGGGCTCGTGCGAAGCTACTTAAACAACAGGCGAAGCTACTTAAACAACAGGTGAACTTGTTTCTAAACGATACTTTGATTGATAAGAATTTATACTGCCTAAGTCCTATTAATTATGTATCATCAGGTACCAAGAGGAGACGAGCATCGCACGAGGAGAGGAGCAGCTGGACATGAAGACGGACGTCAAGATGGACGTGAAGCTGGACATGGAGCTGGACATGAAGATATCTCATGGACGCGCGAGGGAGGAGCGGGTGGCATGCGCGGGAGGAGAAGACGACGTCCAGGCCGGTCCGAAGACCCGGTCAGACCGGCCCCCAGACCGGCCAGCCCGGTCCCTGGCCCGGTTGACCGGTCGCCAACCGGCCGCCAACCGGATGAGACTTATCGTACCGGGCAAAAACCGGAAAGTTGCGAAGTTCCCGGTTGCCGCCCGGTTGACCGGACCCGAGACCGGCCGACCCAGTCCCTGGCCCGGTTGACCGGATTCCTGACCGGATTTGTCCGAGTCTGTCTCGACCAGATCTATTCTGGGTCGGTTATTCTTGTATCTTTTCGACCAGAACTCGTCCCGGACACCTATATAAGTGCCCAGGACGCCCCCTAGCTTCTTTAGACCACGTTTAAGATAAACCCTAGTTCATAGTTGTTTGCTAAGCAAAACTATTGTTCCCCAACTCTCCAATTCGTTGCGATCTGGAGTTTTATGCTACTGAAAGTTTGTGTGATCTCGTTGTTCCATTGGGGATTAGAAGATTGCAATCTACCGCTTCGTGGTCGGCGGCTACGTGCGCAAGTGTGTGGAGTTGCGAATATCTTGCAGGGTTGAGAGCTGTTGCATTGGCATCAGGAATCAATCGAGAGACTTCGTCGATGTCATACAAGTTATCCTCCTTTTCATCATCGATTCCATCCGCTGCTACCATCGTGTGTTCATCACCACCCGTCGCTTACTGAGAAGATCGGGCCACCCCTTATCATCTTGGTATCAGATTTCCAGTTTTCCTCGGTAAGCCATCCACAATCCACCCCATAGTTGAGTTGTGAGTGTTTCCTATCCAGAAAAAGCCATAAAAAGTTAGGGTTGGGGTTTGCCATAGCCTTAGATTGCACTAATTTCGAGTTTTAGTTGATTTTCGTAGTTGTTTTTGCGTATCTTTTCTTTCCATCTAGTATTTTAGGGTTTGCGTTTACTCTATCATCTTGTGTTTACTTTGTCGTCTAGTGTCAGTTTTTGTTACTCCGAGTCCACATAGCGTACAGTGTGCTTGTTCCCAACCATAGACACAGCCTATCGATATAAAGTGACTAGGAACTTCCCCAGAAGAGACTAGTTTTACCGCTTGACAGGCTGCTCGTTAGGTTATTGGTGCTTTGCATATTTCTGTTGGTCGTGTTATCAAGGAGTTGTGTCATATAAAAAAAAGAAAAAAAAGAGAAAATTGAAAAAAAAAACACAAAGAGCAACATAGCTGCGTGTGTTATACAAAAAGAAAAATCCAAAAAGAAAAGTGAAGTGCTAGTTGAATCAAGTGAAGGCCTAAGTTTACTTTACTCGCACCCGTAGTTGAGCAATCTTGTGCCTGTCTCGTTGAGCTTTACTAGCATCTCTCTAGTGCATTGCAACCTTTCCCACATATAGTTGCATTGCCCCATTATATTGCCTTGTGTGAGTATCATTGGTTGTCTACGGTCAGCGCTATAGCTTGTTATTGGTGCAAATAGGTAGCCCACCTACAGCCCCACATATATCCTGCTTTGTCGTGTGATTTGTTCTTATGCCCTTGATATTCGCTTCGCTACATCCGTGCACTAGTCCGTCAATCCAAGTTGGTAAGCAATACTAATTCACTTTGGAGCGGTAAGATTCACCTTTCTTATCGGCTTTGAGTGAGTTGTGAGAGTACCACCAAAGATTTTTGTTTAGTGCACTAACCTACTAATCATGTCTTCTTCGAGTTCAATGTGATGCGAGAAAAAGGATCCGTCCACGCCGGTTACTTGGATGGAATATGAGGCTCTTCGTGATCACCTCACACGTGAACTTCGTGGTGCTACGGAGACATTTGATACTGAAATTCAGGGTGTCAACTTGAAGGTCGATGAGGCTACTACGGCTATTAACACCGTTCAGACATCGATGACGACTCTTCAAGCATCCATGAATACTTTGACGCAAGCTGTCCAGGATATATGTACTATGGTACAACAACAACCACAACAACCACTTGATGAAGATGGTAGTGTCAATGGTGACAATGCGGATGCTACTGCTGCTCAAGGCATGGGACGTGGTGTTTGTCGTGGTCTTCCACGTGGCGTCAATCGCGGTTTTGTTGAAATTGGAGCCCGCCGTGTTCCTCAACAACAAGACGATGGTTTGGGTAAGCCCAAGTTCTCAATTCCGAGATTTGACGGAGGTACTGATGTTGAAGAATATCTTACATGGTAGCTGAAGATTGAGAGATTATGGCGTTTACATCCTGATTATACTGAATATAGGAAGATCAAACTTGCTTCCTCTGAATTTTATGGCCACGCATTGCGTTGGTGGGATGCTCTTGTACAGAATCGAGAAGAAGATGGTGAGCTGCCTATTATCACTTGGAGTGCTATGAAGGCGGCAATGAGAGCTTGTTTTGTTCCTACCAATTACTTGCGTTCTGTGTTTGATAAGTTGACCCAATTGAAGCAAGGTGTTATGACAGTTGATGCTTATTATATGGAGATGGAGATGCTTATGCAGCGTGCCCGTGTCCGTGAGTCTTTGGAGATGACACTGCAGCGTTTTCTCAATGGGCTCAAGTTTAATATCAAAGGCATTGTGCGTCATCACAAATATGGTACCATGAATGAGTTACTACATCATGCAAGAGAAGCTGAGTCACTGTTGGCTGAAGAAGCGCAACAGAGGGGCCGTGCTACAGGCGCAGGGCGCTACACGCCTAGGCCGCCGCCTTCTACGGCGCCATCTACGCGTCCTACGGATGTTCCTTCTTCGTCTAGCAAGCCGGTGTCTAATGTGTCCAACACAAAGAGGCCCGTCCCTGCAGCAAGTGGAACTGGTTCTAGTATGTCTACAGCGCGCAACCGTGATATGCTTTGTCATACATGTGGTGGCAAGGGTCACTTCAAGAAGGATTGTCCTAACCGCAAAGTTATGATCATTAATGAGGACAATGAATATGAAACTGGAGACGATGCTGATCCGGATGCTCCGGAAAATGATGATTATGACAGCGATAGTTTTGATGCTTATCCTTCAGAAGCTCAAACTATAGTTGTTTCACGCGGCCTGCTTGACTTGACACAACACTTGGCGCCTCCTTTCTTCTCCACATGAGCTTGGACTTTGGCGCCAATTCCTTCTTCTTGCGAGGTTTTGATGGAACCTTGTGTCGCTGCACATGACCCCGCACAAGATGTGTAAATCCCGGGCCACATAGATGTCTCACACGTCCATCCTTGCCTCGATGCATCCGCGGTGTCGCGGAAAACTCGGATCTGCAGTATTCCTAGCACGGTAGTGCGGCTGCCCACCGTCTCCACCGACGCGCTCGCCTCCCACTCCTCCCACGCGCATCCGCGCCACATGTACTGAAGTATCATCAGCACAAATATCATCAGTCTGTATACTGGCATCAACACAAACTGGAACTGTAGCACATGCTGCAACATCCACATCAACAATAAGTACAGCTTCATCCGGCTTGTCACCAACAAGAATTGTCTTGTCATCTACAGGCATGGCTGAAACATCACCAACATCAATGCTCGGAACATCATGCACCTTATGCTGCACATTAGGCTTGTGCAACTTCTCCTTACGCACCACTAACTCCACATCGGACTTTATATGATCATCACCCATAGGCTTCAAAGTCCGCTGTTTGCCACCATGCATAAAAGAATATGTATTTGCTCGCCCAGCATGTGTCACATTGCGATCATACTGCCAAGGACGCCCAAGTAGCAATCCACACACCTCCAACGGCAACACATCGTAATCGATCTCATCAACATAATCATCAACTGCAAATGGCACACGCACCTTGTGAGTAATCTTCAGCATACCACAGCTATTCAACCACTCAAGACGCTTAGGTTCAGGAAGACGCCATGTAGACAACCCCAACGATGTCACCATCGCCTTGCTAATGCCATTAGTACAACTACCACCGTCAACCATCAACTTGCAAGCCTTGCCCTTGATAAAGCACTGAGTCTGAAACAAACTCCATCGCTGAACCTTGTCAATTGTCTTGCAAGCATCACCTTGTACCTTCTTGAGTTGCATATTCAGCCCGCTCAATGGTACATCCTCCTCAACAGTCACAGTAGTGCTCTTGGTATTAGAGCCAGGTTTCCTCTCCTCAATGACTGTCGATACGGGAACAACCTCCTCCACGGTAGTGTTATAGCACACCACCGTTTTACTCAAGCGTGCACACTTAAAAGTATCACGCAGAAACCGCTTGAAATCTGCCCAGCTAGACCGTAGACCAACGATACCCTGAACGATGAGAGCATTACGGTACCAACTAGCCACAACATCATCAACACGCCTGTATGCAATAGCAAATTCCGTCTGGCCACCAAAAGAACTATCAAACTCCTTGCATCTCGCAAATCCACCTTCAATGTGTGATTCCCAAAGTTGAAATTCCGTTGGTGTCGCAGAACTAGCCAACCGCCATTTGATTTGCGATGCGTCAAACATGGTACCTATCTTCACACCGAGGTAGTCATGATACACATCGTCACTCCTATGTGCTTCACAAACACCAAACATGGGAGCAACATCATCAACATCATGAGCCAGCATCACCGGAGAAACCACCGGAACAACAGGAGAAACCGCCGGAGGAAAAACCGCAGCTGCCTGAGCCAGCCCGGCCCAGGGCCCGGTTAGACCGACCTCTAGACCGGCCAGCCCGGTCCCTGGTCCGGTTGACCGGTCGCCAACCGGTTGCATCGGACCGGAACACAACCGGACGATTTTTTGCGAACTTCCCGGTTTGCCGCCCGGTTGACCGGATTCCATGCCAGGCTGCCCGGTCACTGGCCCGGTTGACCGGATTTCAGACCGGATTTTTCCTGGTCGCGAAATTTCGTCTTCTTCCCGATTCTGGTCGTGATTTTTCGCGATTTTGACCTCCGAAACAGCCATGGATGACCTCCAAACTGCACCAAACAAGTTTTATGCTACTAAGAGGAGACGAGCATCGCCCGAGGAGAGGAGCAGCTGGACATGAAGACGGACGTCAAGATGGACGTGAAGCTGGACATGGAGCTGGACATGAAGATATCTCATGGACGCGCAAGGGAGGAGCGGGAGGCATGCGCGGGAGGAGAAGACGACGTCCAGGCCGGTCCGGCACCCGGTCAGACCGGCCCCCAGACCGGCCAGCCCGGTCCCTGGCCCGGTTGACCGGTCGCCAACCGGCCGCCAACCGGATGGGACTTATCGTACCGGGCAAAAACCGGAAAGTTGCGAAGTTCCCGGTTGCCGCCCGGTTGACCGGACCCCAGACCGGCCGACCCGGTCCCTGGCCCGGTTGACGGGATTCCAGACCGGATTTGTCCGAGTCTGTCTCGACCAGATCTATTCTGGGTCGGTTATTCTTGTATCTTTTCGACCAGAACTCATCCCGGACACCTATATAAGTGCCCAGGACGCCCCCCTAGCTGCTTTAGACCACGTTTAAGATAAACCCTAGTTCATAGTTGTTTGCTAAGCAAAACTATTGTTCCCCAACTCTCCAATTCGTTGCGATCTAGAGTTTTATGCTACTGAAAGTTTGTGTGATCTGCTGTTCCATTGGGGATTAGAAGATTGCAATCTAACGCTTCGTGGTCGGCGGATACGTGCGCAAGTGTGTGGAGTTGCGAATATCTTGCAGGGTTGAGCGCTGTTGCATTGGCATCAGGAATCAATCGAGAGACTTTGTCGGCGTCATACAAGTTATCCTCCTTTTCATCATCGATTCCATCCGCTGCTACCATCGTGTGTTCATCACCACCCGTCGCTTACTGAGAAGATCGGGCCACCCCTTATCATAGGGCATCTTCTCAATTGCTTCAACTTTAGCTCTATCAACTTCAATTCCTCTCTCGGAAATTTTATGTCCCAATACAATTCCTTCATTAACGATAAATGGCTGATAAGGGGTGGCCCGATCTTCTCAGTAAGCGACGGGTGGTGATGAACACACGATGGTAGCAGCGGATGAAATCGATGATGATGAGGAGGATAACTTGTATGACGCCGACGAAGTCTCTCGATTGATTCCTGATGCCAATGCAACAGCTCTCAACCCTGCAAGATATTCGCAACTCCACACACTTGCGCACATAGCCGCCGACCACGAAGCGGTAGATTGCAATCTTCTAATCCCCAATGGAACAGCGAGATCACACAAACTTTCAGTAGCATAAAACTCCAGATCGCAACGAATTGGAGAGTTGGGGAACAATAGTTTTGCTTAGCAAACAACTATGAACTAGGGTTTATCTTAAACGTGGTCTAAGGAAGCTAGGGGGTCGTCCAAGGCACTTATATAGGCGTCCGGGACGAGTTCTGGTCGAAAAGATACAAGAATAACCGACCCTGAATAGATCTGGTCGAGACAGACTCGGACTGGTCCGGTCTGGGGTCCGGTCAACCGGGCTGTGGACCGGGCGGTCCGGTCTGTGGTCCGGTCAACCGGTCGGAAACCGGAAACTTCGCAACTTTCCGGTTTCCGCCCGGTACGATAAATTTCATCCGGTTGGCGGCCGGTTGTCGACCGGTCGACCGGGCCGTGGACCGGGCTGGCCGGTCCGGGGGCCGGTCCGACCGGGTTCCGGACCGGCCCGGACGTCGTCTTCTCCTCTCGCGCATGCCTCCCGCTCCTCCCTCGCGCGTCCATGAGATATCTTCATGTCCAGCTCCATGTCCAGCTTCACGGCCATCTTGACGTCCGTCTTCATATCCAGCTGCTCCTCTCCTCGTGTGATGCTTGTCTCCTCTTGATACCTGATGATACATAAGTAATAGGACTTAGGCGAGTATAAAGTTCTCATCAATCAAAGTATCGTTTAGAAACAAGTTCACCTGTTGTTTAAGTAGCTTCGCACGAGCTCTTGTAATTGGTCCAATCCGAACTTCATTGGACTTGAGCTTCACAGCAGGTTCATCTTCATTTGTTAATGACGGAGGTAGTGGTGAAGTAGGGATGTCCTCATCATCTCCCCCTTCAAAAGGCGTCGACCTCGACGCTCCAAGGTCTTCTCCGTCATATGGTGTCAAATCAGCAACATTGAAAGAATTACCGACACCAAACTCATCAACTCGGAAGATCTATCGAGTATGCATTATCATTGATCTTGGCAAGCACTTTGTAAGGACCAGGCACCACGAGGCTTCAACTTAGACTTCCGCAGCTTCGGGAACCTATCCTTGCGAAAATGTACCCAGACCATATTACCAGGCTTGAACAACATCTCTTTGCGCTTCTTGTTCATCCTTGCATCATTGCTCTTGCCTTTCTTCTCGATCAACTCTTTAGTCTTCACATGGATCTTACGCACAAAATCTGCCCTCTTGGATGCCTCCATATTAACTCTCTCATGTATGGGCAAAGGCAACAAGTCAAGTGGAGTAATGGGTTTGAAACCATACACCACCTCAAAAGGACACAACTCCGTGGTAGAATGTACCGCCCTGTTGTAAGCAAACTCCACATGCGGCAAACACTCTTCCCACTCCTTCAGGTTCTTCTTGATCATGGATCTCAACAGTTGTGACAAGGTTCGATTCACCACCTCAGTTTGACCATCAGTTTGGGGATGACAAGTAGTACTGAACAGTAGCTTTGTCCCCAGCTTCCCCCAAAGTGTCTTCCAGAAGTAGCTCATGAACTTCACATCACGATCAGAAACAATAGTCTTCGGGACTCCATGTAGTCGAACAATCTCCCTGAAAAATAGGTTAGCAATATGCGACGCATCGTCGCTTTTGTGGCAGGCAATAAAGTGTGACATTTTAGAAAATCTATCCACTACCACAAATATAGAATCATGGCCTCTCTTAGTACGCGGCAAACCCAACACAAAATCCGTACTAATATCTTCCCAAGGTGTAGTAGGTGCCGGTAACGGAGTATACAAACCGTGAGGCTTCAGCTTGGACTTGGACTTGTTGCAAGTAATGCACCTCTTCACATACCTGTCCACGTCCCGCCTCATCTTTGGCCAATAAAAATGATCGGCGAGCATGAGTAGCGTCTTCTCACGCCCAAAGTGACCCATCAAACCTCCGGCATGAGATTCCTGCAATAAGAGCAAACGCACAGACGATTCCGGAACACATAGTTTGTTAGCTCTAAACAAGAACCCATCGTGTATGTGATATTTTTCCCATGCCTTACCAATAACACACAAGCGATATGGTTCAGCAAAATCATGATCAGTCGCATACAAATCACATAACACCTCTAATCCAGGAATTTTAACATCAAGATGGGTTAACAAGCATAGTCTTCCTAGATAGAGCATCAGCAACAATATTATCTTTTCCCTTCTTATGCTTAATAATGTACGGAAAAGACTCAATGAACTCAACCCACTTAGCAAGACGCCTATGCAAAGTAGATTGGGCTTTCGGATATTTCAAAGCTTCATGATCGGAATGTATGATAAATTCTTTTGGCCACAAGTAATGTTGCCAAACCTCAAGAACTCTAATTAAAGCATACAATTCTTTATCATATATAGGATAGTTCAACTTAGCACCCAGATAATTTCTCAAAAAATATGCAATTGGGCGACCCTCTTGCATCAACACACCACCAATTCCAATACCACTAGCATCACATTCAATCTCAAATTGCTTATTGAAATCAGGAAGTGCAAGCAACGGTGCAGAAGTTAACAATCGTTTCAGTTCATCAAAAGCATGATCTTGGGTAACGCCCCACTCAAAAGTAACACCTTTTTAGTCAATTCATTTAAAGGTGCAGCAATAGTAGAAAAATTGGGCACAAAACGGCGATAAAACCCAGCTAGACCATGAAAACTTCTAACTTGACTCACATTCATGGGAGTAGGCCAATTTTGAATAGCTTCAATTTTAGACACATCTACTTCTACCCCATGCTTAGAGACAACATAACCCGAAATATGACCTTATCTTTGCAAAATGTGCACTTCTTAAGATTACCATAGAGTTTACTATCACGCAACACTTGCAAAACATGTCGAATATGTATAATATGATCAGATTCATTGCGGCTGTAGATTAATATGTCATCAAAATACACAACCACAAACTTGCCAATAAAATCACGCAAAACATGGTTCATCAGTCTCATGAAAGTGCTAGGTGCATTAGTTAAACCAAAAGGCATTACTAACCACTCATATAAACCAAATTTTGTTTTAAAGGCGGTTTTCCACTCATCCCCTTCTTTCATCCTAATTTGATGATAACCACTACGCAAATCAATTTTAGTGAAAACAACGAAGCACCACTCAATTCATCTAGCATATCCTCTAAACGGGGAATAGGATGACGATATCGAATAGTAATGTTGTTTATCGCTCTACAATCTACGCACATACGCCATGTACCATCTTTCTTAGGAACAAGAATAACAGGAACATCACAAGGACTAAGGCTTATGCGGATATAACCTTTGTCGAGTAGCGCTTGTACTTGCTTCTGTATCTCCTTCGTCTCTTCGGGATTCGTTCTATATGGCGCCCTATTGGGCAGCGATGCTCCGGGGATCAAGTCAATTTGATGCTCAATACCTCGCAATGGTGGAAGTCCTGCGGGTACCTCTTCCGGAAACACGTCGCTGAATTCCCGCAAAACATTAGAAACACCAAGAGGAAGAGGGGTCATATCGTTAGAAACCAAAACCGTACCCTTGTACATGAGCACAATAGGCATGGCTGTAGGATCCTCACAAAATTCTCTCATGTCTTGTTTGGTGGCTAATGAGACTAAGGAATTCACTCTCTCACTTTTCGTTATATCACTCACGGCATTACAATTCTCTCGCCTATCTATGGATGCATCCTCCAAGTTTACTTCAATCTTCTGACGAGACTCATTGACAATTTGCTGTGGTGACATAGGCTGTAAGTTAATTTTCTTGCCCTTGAACTCTAAGTGATATGTATAAGCGCGGCCATTGTGTTGCACAGAACGGTCATAGAGCCATGGCCGGCCCAACAGCAGGTGACAAACCGTCATAGGGACCACATCAAAATCAATGGAATCCTTATACGGTCCAATCTCAAAATCAACTCGCACCATGTGGCTCACCTTCATCTCACCATTATTGCTCAACCACCGAATATAATATGGATGCGGGTGCGGTAGATACTTCAGTTTCAGCTTGGCACATAACTCTTTGCTTGCTAGATTGCGACAACTCCCGCCATCAATAATGACCTTGCAAGCCTTATCGGGACCAACTAGTGCCTTTGTTTGGAACAAATTACAGCGACTGTGTAGATGCACTTGATCGCACATTAAGAACACGCTCGCGAGACAACAATAGTTTGAGCTTCGAAGGGAAAGCATCAAACCCATCACTCGTCATAATCATCCTCATCTGGAGCATTTGGATCAACATCATCTCCAGTTTCATATTCATTGTCCTCATTAATGATCATAACTTTGCGATTAGGACAATCCTTCTTGAAGTGACCCTTGCCACCACATGTATGACAAACCATATCACGGTTGCGCGCTGTCGACATGTTAGAACTAGTTCCACTTGCTGCAGGAGCGGGCTTCTTTGTGTTGGTGACACTAGAGACCGGCTTGCTAGACGAAGTAGGAACATCCGCGAGGCGCGAAGATGGCGCCATGGAGGGCGGCGCGCGGGGTGTGTAGCGCCCGGCGCACGTAGCACGACCCTTCATTTGCAATTCTTCAGCCAACTCGTGACTCAGCTTCTCTTGCATGATGTAGTCGCTCATTCATAGTAGCGTAGCTGTGATGACGCACAATGCCCTTGATATTAAACCGCAGACCATTCGGAAAACGCTGTAGTGTCATCTCAAGAGACTCACGGACACGGGCACGCTGCATAAGCATCTCCGTCTCCATGTAGTAAGCATCAACCGTCAACACACCTTGCTTCAATTGGGTCAACTTGTCAAAGACGGAACGCAAGTAATTGGTAGGCACAAAACGAGCTCTCATTGCCGCCTTCATAGGACGCCATGTGATAATAGGCAGCTCACCATCTTCTTCTCGAGCACTCACAAGTCCATCCCACCAACGCAATGCATAGCCATCAAATTCGAGAGGAAGCAAGCTTGATCTTCCTATCTTCGGTATAGTCGGGATGTAAACGCCATAATCTCTCAATTTTCAGCTCCCATGTAAGATATTCTTCAACATCAGTACCTCCTTCAAATCTGGGAATTGAGAACTTGGGCTTACCCAAACCATCGTCTTGTTGTTGAGGAACACGTTGGGCTCCGACGGGGACAAAACCACGACCACGGAACTGATACGTCTCCGACGTATCGATAATTTCTTATGTTCTATGCCATATTATTGATGATACCTACATGTTTTATGCACACTTTATGTCATATTCGTGCATTTTCTGGAACTAACCTATTAACAAGATGCCGAAGTGCCAGTTGCCGTTTTCTCGCCGTTTTTGGTTTCGAAATCCTAGTAACGAAATATTCTCGGAATTGGACGAAACGAAGACCCGGGTTCCTATTTTCACCGGAAGCATCCGGAACACCCGGGAAGGACCGGAGGGGGGCACTTGGGCCCCCATGCCATAGGCCGGCGCGGCCCGAGGCCCCGGCCGCGCCGCCATATGGTGTGGGCACCCCTTCGACCCTCTCCGCGCCGCCTCTTCGCCTATATAAAGCCTCCGTCGCGAAAACCCCGATGCGAAAAACCACGATACGGAAAAACTTCCGGAGCCGCCGCCATCGCGAAGCCAAGATCCGGGGACGGGAGTCTGCGTTCCGGCACCCTGCCGGAGCGGGGAAGTGCCCCCGGAAGGCTTCTCCATCGACACCGCTGCCATCTTCACTGCCATCTTCATCACCGTTGTTGCTCCCATGAAGAGGGAGTAGTTCTCCATCGAGGCTCGGGGCTGTACCGGTAGCTATGTGGTTCATCTCTCTCCTATGTGCTTCAATACAATAATCTCATGAGCTGCCTTACATGATTGAGATTCATATGATGATGCTTGTAATCTAGATGTCATTATGCTAGTCAAGTGAGTTTTACTTATGTGATCTCCGGAGACTCCTTGTCCCACGTGTGTAAAGGTGACAGTGTGTGCACCGTGTGGGTCTCTTAGGCTATATTTCACAGAATACTTATTCACTGTTGAATGGCATACTGAGGTGCTTATTTATATCTCTTTATGATTGTAATGTGTTTGTATCACAATTTATCTATGTGCTACTCTAGCAATGTTATTAAAGTAGTTTTATTCCTCCTGCACGTGTGCAAAGGTGACGAGTGTGTGCACCGTGTTAGTACTTGGTTTATGCTATGATCATGATCTCTTGTAGATTGCGAAGTTAACTATTGCTATGATAATATTGATGTGATCTATTCCTCCTACATATGCATGAAGGTGACAGTGTGCATGCTATGCTAGTACTTGGTTTAGTCTTTTGATCTATCTTACACTAAAGGTTACTAAAAATATGAGCATTATTGTGGAGCTTGTTAACTCCGGCATTGAGGGTTCGTGTAATCCTACGCAATGTGTTCATCATCCAACAAGAGTGTAGAGTATGCATTTATCTATTCTGTTATGTGATCAATGTTGAGAGTGTCCACTAGTGAAAGTCTAATCCCTAGGCCTTGTTCCTAAATATCGCTATCGCTGCTTGTTTCTTGTTTCTCTGCGTTACTCATCGCTGCGTTACTACTGCATGTTTACTGTCCTGGGCAAAGCACTTTTCACGGTGCCGTTGCCACTACTATTTCATACCACCTGTATTTCACTATCTCTTCGCCGAACTAGTGCACCTATTAGGTGTGTTGGGGACACAAGAGACTTCTTGCTTTGTGGTTGCGGGGTTGCATGAGAGGGATATCTTTGACCTCTTCCTCCCCGAGATCGATAAACCTTGGGTAATCCACTTAAGGGAAACTTGCTTGCTTGTTCTACAAACCTCTGCTCTTGGAGGCCCAACATCTGTCTACAAGAATAGAAGCTCCCGTAGACATCAAGAACTTTTACGGCGCCGTTGTCGGGGAGGAAAGGTAAAAAGGCACTCATACTCCGGTTCCGGGTAACGTACTTTTTGGCGCCATTGTGTTTGTGCTCGAAGCTATTTCCTTTAGATCCTGCAATTGCATCTTTTTGTTTCTTGTTTACACTAGTTTGGCATAATGGACAACAATGAGCTTCTTATTCTATTTCCTGATTTAAAACATGGATTGTTTGATGCGAAAATTAAAAAACCTATGGAATCTTATTTGCATGCTGGTAGTAATATTAGTATGAACGCTTTGAACACCATTGTTGATAATAATGTAGAAAGTTCTAAGCTTGGGGAAGCTGGTTTTCATGATCTTTTTAGTCAAGCATTGAGGAGAAAATTTTCTTTGATAATACTATGCCTCCTATATTTGATGATGAGAATAATAATGACAGCTACTTTGTTGAATTTGCTCCCGCTATTACTAATAAAATTGACTATGCCTATGTGGAGAGTAATAATTTTATGCATGAGACTCATGATAAGAATGCTTTATGTGATAGTTATATTGTTGAGTTTGCTCATGTTGCTACTGAAAGTTATTATGAGAGAGGAAAATATGGTTGTAGAAATTTTCATGTTACTAAAATGCCTCTCTATGTGCTGAAATTTTTGAAGCTACACCTGTTTTATCTTCCTATGCTTGTCACTTTGTTCTTCATGAATTCATTTGTGTACAAGATGCCTCTTCATAGGAAGCATGTTAGACTTAAATGTGTTTTGAATTTGCCTCTTGATGCTCTCTTTTGCTTCAAATACTATCTCTTGCGAGTGCATCATTAAAGCTGCTGAGCCCATCTTAATGGCTATAAAGAAAAGAACTTCTTGGGAGATAACCCATGTGTTTATTTTGCTACAGTACTTTGTTTTATATTTGTGTCTTGTAAGTTGTTTACTACTGTAGCAACCTCTCCTTATCTTATTTTATTGCATTGTTGTGCCAAGTAAAGTCTTTGATAGTAAAGTAAATACTAGATTTGGATTACTGCGCAGTTCCAGATTTCTTTGCTGTCACGAATCTGGGTCTAATTCTCTGTAGGTAACTCAGAAAATTATGCCAATTTACGTGAGTGATCCTCGAGATATGTACGCAACTTTCATTCAATTTGGGCATTTTCATTTGAGCAAGTCTGGTGCCCTTTTAAAATTCGTCTTTACGGACTGTTACTGTTTTGACAGATTCTGCCTTTTATTTCGCATTGCTTCTTTCGCTTGTGTTGGGTGGATTTCTTTGTTCCATTACCTTCCAGTAGCTTTGAGAAATGTCCGAAGTGTTAAGAATGATTGTATCACCTCTGAACATGTGAGTTTTTGATTATGCACTAACCCTCTAATGAGTTTGTTTCGAGTTTGGTGTGGAGGAAGTTTTCAAGGGTCAAGAGAGGAGGATGATATACTACGATCAAGGAGAGTGAAAACTCTAAGCTTGGGGATGCCCTGGTGGTTCACCCCTGCATATTCTAAGAAGACTCAAGCGTCTAAGCTTGGGGATGCCCAAGGCATCCCCTTCTCCATCGACAAATTATCAGGTTCCTTCTCTTGAAACTATATTTTTATTCGGCCACATCTTATGTACTTTACTTGGAGCGTCTGTGTGCTTTTGTTTTTGTTTTTGTTTGAATAAATGCTTGTGTGGGAGAGAGACACGCTCCGCTGGTTCATATGAACACATGTGTTCTTAGCTTTTAATTTTCATGGCGAAGTTTCTTCTTCGTTAATTTGTTATATGGTTGGAATTAGAAAATGATACATGTAGTAAATTGCTATAATGTCTTGGATAATGTGATACTTGGCAATTGTTGTGCTCATGTTTAAGCTCTTGCGTCATATACTTTGCACCCATTAATGAAGAAACACATAGAGCTTGCTAATTTGGTTTGCATATTTGGTTTCTCTAGAGTCTAGATAATATCTAGTATTGAGTTTTGAACAACAAGGAAGACGGTGTAGAGTCTTATAATGTTTACAATATGTCTTTTATGTGAGTTTTGCTGCACCGGTTCATCCTTGTGTTTGTTTCAAATAACCTTGCTAGCCTAAGCCTTGTATCGAGAGGGAATACTTCTCATGCATCCAAAATCCTTGAGCCTAACTACTATGCCATTTGTGTCCACCATACCTACCTACTACATGGTATTTCTCCGCCATTCCAAAGTAAATTGCTTGAGTGCTACCTTTAAATAATTCAAAATTTATCACCTCTGATTTGTGTCAATGTTTTATAGCTCATGAGGAAGTATGTGGTGTTTTATCTTTCGATCTTGTCATTTACTTCGACGGACTTTCACAATGGACTAGTGGCACATCCGCTTATCCAATAATTTTGCAAAAAGAGCCGGCAATGGGGTTCCCAGCCCGATTAATTAACTTGCATTAATAATTCTCTTCACATGTTTTGCTGCGATTCATCGGTAAGCAACTTAATTTTGCAAATAGACACTCCTTCATGGTATGTGATTGTTGGAAGGCACCCGAGGATTCGGTTAGCCATGGCTTGTGTAAGCAAAAGGTTGGGAGGAGTGTCATCCATAAATAAAGAAAAACTAAACTAAAGTACATGTGTAAACAAAAGAGAAGAGGGATGATCTACCTTCCTGGTAGAGATAACGTCCTTCATGGGAGCCGCTCTTGAAAGTCTGGTTGATGAGGTAGTTAGAGTGCCCACTACCATTCGTTGACAACAACAAACACCTCTCAAAATTTTACTTTTATGCTCTCTTTATGTTTTCAAAATAAAAGCTCTAGCACAAATATAGCAATTGATGCTTTCCTCTTTGAAGGACCATTCTCTTTACTTTTATGTTGAGTCAGTTCACCTATCTCTCTCCACCTCAAGAAGCAAACACTTGTGATTAAACTGTGCATTGATTCTTACATACTTGCATATTGCACTTGTTATATTACTCTATGTTGACAATTATCCATGAGATATACATGTTACAAGTTGAAAGCAACCGCTGAAACTTAATATTCCTTTGTGTTGCTTCAATGCCTTTACTTTGATTTATTGCTTTATGAGTTAACTCTTATGCAAGACTTATTAATACTTGTCTTGAAGTACTATTCATGAAAAGTCTTTGCTTTATGATTCACTTGTTTACTCATGTCATTACCATTGTTTTGATCGCTGCATCCACTACATATGTTTACAAATAGTATGATCAAGGTTATGATGGCATATCACTTCAGAAATTATGTCACATCCCGAAATTTTCTAAATTTCGGAATGTAAAATAAAAATAAATCGGTTGATTGTTTGAACTTGATTGAATTTTTCACAAGGAAATAAAACTTTTGCGTTTATTTAAAAGGTATTTGAAAAAAATATAGAGTTTACATAAATCTGTTTTCAAAATATATACCAACAATACTCTATTTTATTCGGAGGTTTTGAAAATTATAAAATTATTATTTTGAGAAAATATTGAACCCTAAAAAGGCACTATAGCCACATAGATATGTATGTCAAATTTTGGTTTGATAAAGTTTATATTTTTGTTCCAAATTTGGTCTAATATTAAAAGATTTTTCATGACTAATCCAACGGTACCTTATTTGCCTTTTTCTGATTAATTTTGATTCTCCAAAAATATTTTTTTTATATTTCTAGATTTAAGAAAAGAAAAAAAAAAGAGCGGCCAGCCCGAACGGCCCAGCTTTCCCCGCCCCGACCAGCCCAGACCGCCCAAGCCTTCCTCTTTTTTTTTTCCCAGCCCAACTTGGCCGACCAGCCAAGGCAGCCCAGCTGGCCGGCTCACTAGTGCACACGCACGGAAGAGGTCTTCTTCCTCCTGGGCACATATACTGGCACGTACAGCCATGGCTCCTTTCCATCTTAAATTCCCGTTAATTCTGTGACTGTTTCTTCTCGAGTGCAATACGAAATTTACTCCTATTTAGATGGGCGTTCCATTCAGCCAATTAGTTTCCCACTTTATTGCCTTAATCTTCCAAACCGTCCAGGTGCACCGAATGCCACCGGCCGGCATTGCCATCCCGATCTCCCTCCTCAGGCCATAGAATTGCGAAACGAGATGTTCTCCGTGTGCCCCTTGTCCTCCTCCACCACTTTGCTTCAGTAAATTTGTACAGATATGCTCTGTACAGCCCACACCGACCGTGCCATCTACAGCCTCAAAATCGAGTTCATCGCTTGATGTTGTCGTCTAGAGTGATCACCACGAAGCTTCCTTGCTCCAGAAGATGTTTCTCATCAGGGCCTACCTCCAGGACATGGACAGACGTATTTTTGTCGCAGTTGGCCGCGACATCAGCGGAGTTCATCAGAGCGGTACGTGGCGTACGTTCATCTTTTGCTCCATTCCTTTTTCTAGTGTGATGTCCTAATCGTCGCCTACACCTAGGACATGGTGCTGCACCATTTTGTTACCGTTGGCTGCATCGTCGCCCAGGGTCATGCCCATCCATGTCGTTGAAGACCGCGGCCACGAGAGGAAGAAAGAGACGTCGCCAAGGACGTGCCGAGGCCTTCTGTCACGCGCAGCACATCATCCGCCACTTCATTGTCGCCAGGGGCATCCGCGAAGACACATGCCGGCGGCCACCGTCCGCGTTTTCGCCGTCGTTCCGCGAAGAGATGGAGCTTGCCGTACACTCCTACGTCCCCACGTTACTCTCTACATCGACTACAAATACTACTTCGTGGAGGCCATGATCATCTACATCCCGGTCTCGATTTTCGCCGGAGCGCCGCCATCGACTATGTCCGACGACGTGAGCTGCTGCTGTAGGCCGGTACGTGTTCATCGCGCTGCACAGTTTAGATTACACTTTTTACATATCAGTCGTAGGATGTTAGATCCAATCAGATGGTCCGTCTTGTCCAAATAACTGAACGGGTTCAAGCCTGTTGCTCCGATCGATCGGAACACATATAGCTGACTCACCCACGAAAACTTTGAAATTCCATAACAATAGATCTAGATTTCCGTTTTAGATGATTTCTCTGAAGTTAAGTTCGTATTTAAATCATCTTCAACTTTCGTGTAGAAATTTTTCCATCCGAGAAACTTTCTCGCACAACTTTTCGGACACCACTAGAATTTTAACCGCGTATTGTAAAATCCATACCTTGAGATCTACACGTCGGTTTTCGACAAACTTTATACCGTTGGAATCAGTAAAATACGTAGATCATTTCAGACATTTTACATGTCAGTTTTGCACACTTTATTTTCGCGGTATTTTTAGGATCCGTGATACCGTTGTTCGACTATGAAAATCATTTGTTCCATGATCACATCTATACACAACATATTATCTTATTCCATATTATTCAATTAGCAATTGAGTTATTTGAGTAAATTTTCATATCACTAGTTCCTATCTAATCTTTTTCCTTGTGCCATTGGTGACTGTTGTCACACACTCTCTATAATGGTATGTTGCCTTACGCCATATGAGACACATATGATTCTATCACATGGATCATTCCAATTATTCGTTCCGGTGTAGCCAACAATCCTTGACCATATGCCCTTGTCAATCTTTTTCTCCTAGCATTTGACTTGGATAATCTTTTTCTTTTAAAGCACATGACCCTTCCAATCTATCAATCCATATCCTGCAAGCCAAACCTCATGCCCCACCTTAGTACCATAGAGCGATTTCCGATTGTTGTCTTGTTTGATTATGTTGCTATGAATGGTGTGTTTATGTTGTGCTTTTTTATCTTATAGTTTGTGTGGAGAGCCACGTGTTTTGATTGAGAGAAAAAGGAATGATCTTCGACTACCAAAAAGGCAAGTGACACACACCAAAAGTCCCAGTTTTAACTCTTGCACTTTAGTGTTTTTATAGTAGACATGTCTAGGGTTTATGCTTTATGCCCTGCTAATAAATCCTAGTAGTTTAGCTACACCACTCCTAGACTCCTTTAGCCGCCATTAAATTTAGTTGTTACCTGCTATGCCATGGAAAATGTTTTGATAGAGGTTAAGGAAAAACAACTAAGTTTAATGAATTACCCGGGTGAATGGTGGAGTTATGGAGAGGGTGGGCTGTATCGGGGGCAAGACCCTGGTGCTAGTGCACACTTGCGGAAAGTCACCCAGGCTTAAAGAGATTGTAGACAAACCTTGCTCATTAGCTTCACGTACAACCACATGCTACTATGGCTCGGCTTGACAAAGTATGTTGTATGAACCCGGATCCTAGGGGCCAGGTGGTGGTAGAGGGATACTGTAGGTGGAACGGGGCCCTTAGGGAATGGTTCGGGTGATTACACACGGAAGGTCTCGGCCATGGTCCGCACTCGTCCTCTGAGAAAAATGTGCATCGAGGTAGAAGGATTGACCTGGCCATGTGGGTAAAGGTGTACAACCTCTCGAGAGTATAAAATCTAAGTACTTAGCCGTGTCCCCGGTTATGGACAACTTGAGCGAACTGACAAGTCCTTGTTCGAAGATCTCCTCATCCCAATTTCTTAAATAAAATTTGATGGGTGAACAAGGGTAGGAAGGTACATTGGGGCTTTACCAATGTTACTGTTAATTGGTACATTGGGGATTTACCAATGTTACTGTTAATTAGATTGAAAGAAAATGTTTTGATAAATGATAGGGAAAAATTGGCTTTATGCAAAATGAACCTGAGCTCTACCAGCCAGATGTGCACGTAGGTATAGGATGCCTTTTGAGTCCACAAAAGTGTCCTTGCCAATACAATTCAAATGTATTGACCATTCGTGGCTGTAACTTTTCATGTTGCAGATGTTTTGGAAGACGAGTGAGTTATGATGGTTAGGGTTACGAGTCTATCCTCAACATGCTCGCCTGTGGCACATGAAGATGAAGGACTCCATGCTGTCTATGTTTATTCGTTGTGAAACTCTGATGATATGCTAGCCTTGTGCTACGCATTTTGTAATTCTCTATGTAAATTCTGGATCATACGATGTAATAAAGATCTTTGTTTCTTGGTATTACATCTTGTACTGTGTGTGCTAGCGATTGATCCAGGGACTAGCACAGATACGCACAGAGATCGGCACCTTAAAAGGTGAGGTCGCTACAGATGGTATCAGAGCATTGTGTTGACCGTAGGTTCGTGACCCTAGGTTTGGATTAGAATTAGGAAGACCTTTGGATGAAAATCTATCTACTTCAATTTTTATAAAATGATGCTTGCATTTTGAACCTCTTGTATTCTCGTCTACTTCATCTTTAAAAATGTCCCTCTCACTTAGATGACCACCTTATCAAAACTATCAATAAGGACTGATGACCATGTCCCTGAAGCATGAAGAGTGATAAATTCACAAGATATTCTTCGACTCCGCAAGAAATGTTGCATGGAAGACGAACGAAGAACTTGGAGAGAGACCCGGATGCAGACTACATAACATCCAAAGATACACCAAAGGAGTAGAATAGAAACTTGAAGTATCAAATATAGAAATAGACTTGACCACCATTAGTTCTCTTCTATCGGATAAACGATCTCGTAATAACGCATTGATTATACTAAACTATGGTATGATCATACTAGATTGATTGTGTTTGAATTAGTATTGCTTGATGCTTGTTAGATGTTGTTTGTAAGATGATTTGGCTTGATCTGTTTTGTTGAGGGTAGGAAACTTCTTTAGAACCTTTCTATCTATTCTCATCTATATCCAACCCAGCAAGTGTTTTCTCGACATATCGTCATGAAGGCAAGCTTAGCAAAACCAACCTTGATGTTCCCAATCAAGATGAAGATGTTAGAGTGTGAGATACACAAAACTCTAGTTAAGGATCGATAGAAATGTTTTCAAAACAGTTCAATAATGGGGATTGAAACATTGACTCAATTCTCCATGAATTTTTTTCAAACTTGTAAGGTTGACCAAGTGTTAGATACGAGATTCAATAAATCAAAAACGGAGTAATGATTTGGGTGCAGGATGGATTGATCACCATTCCTACTACTCTTATTATTCGCTTTCGTAATGTTGACTTTGCGAATCTAGAGAGACATACCTACAAAAGAGATGTCGACGAATAAGCCTAAACCTTAGGGTGGAAAAAAATTTATACCCTTATAGTATGGCAAGTGCTGCCAAACGTAGGACTACAGTGAGTTTGAAGAGCCAACCACTAGATGAAAAATAGTAGAAGACCTTCAAGCAAGAAGATGAAGGATGCCATGAAGTTCTCTCATCTTGTTCTCCTGATTGACCCAAAGAGTGACTCATTAGTGCCAAAAGTGGTTTAACGACCAACCTTTTTGGATTAGAAGCCCTGGTATGAAGGAAACCTACTCGACTCGCATTGAAGATATATGTTGTTCACTATATGTGAATAAAAAACCCCAATTGGATAAGAAGTACCTAGGATGAACCATACATATTTCCAGAGATGACCCAATGCCAAGTCATACCTAGGATGAACCCAGCATAAACCCAAGACCCAAGACTATCTACAAAAGTTTCTTTTAAGGTTGGTAGCCCACCCCAACATATCCCAAACCCATCTTTCTTTCTAGCCTCTTCAAATCTCGGGGACGAGATTTCTTTTAAGGGTGGTAGTCTGTCACATCCCGAAATTTTCTAAATTTCGGAATGTAAAATAAAAATAAATCGGTTGATTGTTTGAACTTGATTGAATTTTTCACAAGGAAATAAAACTTTTGCGTTTATTTAAAAGGTATTTGAAAAAAATATAGAGTTTACATAAATCTGTTTTCAAAATATATACCAACAATACTCTATTTTATTCGGAGGTTTTGAAAATTATAAAATTATTATTTTGAGAAAATATTGAACCCTAAAAAGGCACTATAGCCACATAGATATGTATGTCAAATTTTGGTTTGATAAAGTTTATATTTTTGTTCCAAATTTGGTCTAATATTAAAAGATTTTTCATGACTAATCCAACGGTACCTTATTTGCCTTTTTCTGATTAATTTTGATTCTCCAAAAATATTTTTTTTATATTTCTAGATTTAAGAAAAGAAAAAAAAAAGAGCGGCCAGCCCGAACGGCCCAGCTTTCCCCGCCCCCGACCAGCCCAGACCGCCCAAGCCTTCCTCTTTTTTTTTTTCCCAGCCCAACTTGGCCGACCAGCCAAGGCAGCCCAGCTGGCCGGCTCACTAGTGCACACGCACGGAAGAGGTCTTCTTCCTCCTGGGCACATATACTGGCACGTACAGCCATGGCTCCTTTCCATCTTAAATTCCCGTTAATTCTGTGACTGTTTCTTCTCGAGTGCAATACGAAATTTACTCCTATTTAGATGGGCGTTCCATTCAGCCAATTAGTTTCCCACTTTATTGCCTTAATCTTCCAAACCGTCCAGGTGCACCGAATGCCACCGGCCGGCATTGCCATCCCGATCTCCCTCCTCAGGCCATAGAATTGCGAAACGAGATGTTCTCCGTGTGCCCCTTGTCCTCCTCCACCACTTTGCTTCAGTAAATTTGTACAGATATGCTCTGT
This sequence comes from Lolium rigidum, assembly GCF_022539505.1. Taxonomy (NCBI): domain Eukaryota; kingdom Viridiplantae; phylum Streptophyta; class Magnoliopsida; order Poales; family Poaceae; genus Lolium; species Lolium rigidum. The sequence continues at coordinate 92,667,609 of NC_061512.1, read as the reverse complement.
ACAGCCCACACCGACCGTGCCATCTACAGCCTCAAAATCGAGTTCATCGCTTGATGTTGTCGTCTAGAGTGATCACCACGAAGCTTCCTTGCTCCAGAAGATGTTTCTCATCAGGGCCTACCTCCAGGACATGGACAGACGTATTTTTGTCGCAGTTGGCCGCGACATCAGCGGAGTTCATCAGAGCGGTACGTGGCGTACGTTCATCTTTTGCTCCATTCCTTTTTCTAGTGTGATGTCCTAATCGTCGCCTACACCTAGGACATGGTGCTGCACCATTTTGTTACCGTTGGCTGCATCGTCGCCCAGGGTCATGCCCATCCATGTCGTTGAAGACCGCGGCCACGAGAGGAAGAAAGAGACGTCGCCAAGGACGTGCCGAGGCCTTCTGTCACGCGCAGCACATCATCCGCCACTTCATTGTCGCCAGGGGCATCCGCGAAGACACATGCCGGCGGCCACCGTCCGCGTTTTCGCCGTCGTTCCGCGAAGAGATGGAGCTTGCCGTACACTCCTACGTCCCCACGTTACTCTCTACATCGACTACAAATACTACTTCGTGGAGGCCATGATCATCTACATCCCGGTCTCGATTTTCGCCGGAGCGCCGCCATCGACTATGTCCGACGACGTGAGCTGCTGCTGTAGGCCGGTACGTGTTCATCGCGCTGCACAGTTTAGATTACACTTTTTACATATCAGTCGTAGGATGTTAGATCCAATCAGATGGTCCGTCTTGTCCAAATAACTGAACGGGTTCAAGCCTGTTGCTCCGATCGATCGGAACACATATAGCTGACTCACCCACGAAAACTTTGAAATTCCATAACAATAGATCTAGATTTCCGTTTTAGATGATTTCTCTGAAGTTAAGTTCGTATTTAAATCATCTTCAACTTTCGTGTAGAAATTTTTCCATCCGAGAAACTTTCTCGCACAACTTTTCGGACACCACTAGAATTTTTAACCGCGTATTGTAAAATCCATACCTTGAGATCTACACGTCGGTTTTCGACAAACTTTATACCGTTGGAATCAGTAAAATACGTAGATCATTTCAGACATTTTACATGTCAGTTTTGCACACTTTATTTTCGCGGTATTTTTAGGATCCGTGATACCGTTGTTCGACTATGAAAATCATTTGTTCCATGATCACATCTATACACAACATATTATCTTATTCCATATTATTCAATTAGCAATTGAGTTATTTGAGTAAATTTTCATATCACTAGTTCCTATCTAATCTTTTTCCTTGTGCCATTGGTGACTGTTGTCACACACTCTCTATAATGGTATGTTGCCTTACGCCATATGAGACACATATGATTCTATCACATGGATCATTCCAATTATTCGTTCCGGTGTAGCCAACAATCCTTGACCATATGCCCTTGTCAATCTTTTTCTCCTAGCATTTGACTTGGATAATCTTTTTCTTTTAAAGCACATGACCCTTCCAATCTATCAATCCATATCCTGCAAGCCAAACCTCATGCCCCACCTTAGTACCATAGAGCGATTTCCGATTGTTGTCTTGTTTGATTATGTTGCTATGAATGGTGTGTTTATGTTGTGCTTTTTTATCTTATAGTTTGTGTGGAGAGCCACGTGTTTTGATTGAGAGAAAAAGGAATGATCTTCGACTACCAAAAAGGCAAGTGACACACACCAAAAGTCCCAGTTTTAACTCTTGCACTTTAGTGTTTTTATAGTAGACATGTCTAGGGTTTATGCTTTATGCCTGCTAATAAATCCTAGTAGTTTAGCTACACCACTCCTAGACTCCTTTAGCCGCCATTAAATTTAGTTGTTACCTGCTATGCCATGGAAAATGTTTTGATAGAGGTTAAGGAAAAACAACTAAGTTTAATGAATTACCCGGGTGAATGGTGGAGTTATGGAGAGGGTGGTCGTATCGAGGGGCAAGACCACGGTGCTAGTGCACACTTGCGGAAAGTCACCCAGGCTTAAAGAGATTGTAGACAAACCTTGCTCATTAGCTTCACGTACAACCACATGCTACTATGGCTCGGCTTGACAAAGTATGTTGTATGAACCCGGATCCTAGGGGCCGGGTGGTGGTAGAGGGATACTTGTAGGTGGAACGGGGCCCTTAGGGAATGGTTCGGGTGATTACACACGAAGGTCTCGGCCATGGTCCGCACTCGTCCTCTGAGAAAAATGTGCATCGAGGTAGAAGGATTGACCTGGCCATGTGGGTAAAGGTGTACAACCTCTCGAGAGTATAAAATCTAAGTACTTAGCCGTGTCCCCGGTTATGGACAACTTGAGCGAACTGACAAGTCCTTGTTCGAAGATCTCCTCATCCCAATTTCTTAAATAAAATTTGATGGGTGAACAAGGGTAGGAAGGTACATTGGGGCTTTACCAATGTTACTGTTAATTGGTACATTGGGGATTTACCAATGTTACTGTTAATTAGATTGAAAGAAAATGTTTTGATAAATGATAGGGAAAAATTGGCTTTATGCAAAATGAACCCGAGCTCTACCAGCCGGATGTGCACGTAGGTATAGGATGCCTTTTGAGTCCACAAAGTGTCCTTGCCAATACAATTCAAATGTATTGACCATTCGTGGCTGCAACGTATCATGTTGCGAGGTTTTCGAACGATGAGTAAGGGAACGTTAGGGGTTACGAGTCTATCCTCAACATGCTCGCTCGTGGCACATGAAGACGAAGGACTCCATGCTTGTCTATGTTTATTCGTTGTGAAACTCTGATGATATGCTAGCCTTGTGCTATGCAATTTGTAATCCTTTATGTAAATTCTGGATCTTACGATGTAATAAAGACCTTTGTTTCTTGGTATTACATCTTGTACTGTGTGTGCTAGCGATTGATCCAGGGACTAGCACAGATATGCACAGAGATCGGCACCTTAAAAGGTGAGGTCGCTACAAATTATCTTTGTTATCGTTTTACCTGCTCGGGACGAGCAGAACTAAGCTTGGGGATGCTTGATACGTCTCCGACGTATCGATAATTTCTTATGTTCTATGCCATATAATTGATGATACCTACATGTTTTATGCACACTTTATGTCATATTCGTGCATTTTACGGAACTAACCTATTAACAAGATGCCGAAGTGCCGGTTCACGTTTTACGCCGTTTTTGGTTTCAGAAATCCTAGTAACGAAATATTCTCGGAATTGGACGAAACGAAGACCCGGGTTCCTATTTTCACCGGAAGCATCCAGAACACCGGGAAGGACCGGAGGGGGGCACTGGGCCCCCGGGCCATAGGCCGGCGCGGCCCGGGCCCTGGCCGCGCCGCCATATGGTGTGGGCACCCCTTCGACCCTCTGCGCCGCCTCTTCGCCTATATAAAGCCTCCGTCGCGAAAACCACGATGCGAAAAACCACGATACGGAAAACCTTCCGGAGCCGCCGCCATCGCGAAGCCAAGATGCGGGGGACGGGAGTCTGCGTTCCGGCACCCTGCCGGAGCGGGGAAGTGCCCCCGGAAGGCTTCTCCATCGACACCGCTGCCATCTTCACCGCCATCTTCATCACCGCTGCTGCTCCCATGAAGAGGGGGTAGTTCTCCATCGAGGCTCGGGGCTGTACCGGTAGCTATGTGGTTCATCTCTCTCCTATGTGCTTCAATACAATAATCTCATGAGCTGCCTTACATGATTGAGATTCATATGATGATGCTTGTAATCTAGATGTCATTATGCTAGTCAAGTGAGTTTTACTTATGTGATCTCAGGAGACTCCTTGTCCCACGTGTGTAAAGGTGACAGTGTGTGCACCGTGTGGGTCTCTTAGGCTATATTTCACGGAATACTTATTCCGCTGTTGAATGGCATAGTGAGGTGCTTATTTATATCTCTTTATGATTGCAATGTGTTTGTATCACAATTTATCTATGTGCTACTCTAGCAATGTTATTAAAGTAGTTTTATTCCTCCTGCACGTGTGCAAAGGTGACAGTGTGTGCACCGTGTTAGTACTTGGTTTATGCTATGATCATGATCTCTTGTAGATTGCGAAGTTAACTATTGCTATGATAATATTGATGTGATCTATTCCTCCTACATATGCATGAAGGTGACGAGTGTGCATGCTATGCTAGTACTTGGTTTAGTCTTTTGATCTATCTTACACTAAAGGTTACTAAAATATGAGCATTATTGTGGAGCTTGTTAACTCCGGCATTGAGGGTTCGTGTAATCCTACGCAATGTGTTCATCATCCAACAAGAGTGTAGAGTATGCATTTATCTATTCTGTTATGTGATCAATGTTGAGAGTGTCCACTAGTGAAAGTCTAATCCCTAGGCCTTGTTCCTAAATACGCTATCGGCTGCTTGTTTCTTGTTTGACTGCGTTACTACTGCTCAGCGTTACTACTGCTTGTTTACTGTCCTGGGCAAAGCACTTTTCTGGTGCCGTTGCCACTACTATTTCATACCACTTGTATTTCACTATCTCTTCGCCGAACTAGTGCACCTATTAGGTGTGTTGGGGACACAAGAGACTTCTTGCTTTGTGGTTGCAGGGTTGCATGAGAGGGATATCTTTGACCTCTTCCTCCCTGAGATCGATAAACCTTGGGTAATCCACTTAAGGGAAACTTGTTGCTTGTTCTACAAACCTCTGCTCTTGGAGGCCCAACAACTGTCTACAAGAATAGAAGCTCCCGTAGACATCGAGAACGCATCACCAACGCCACGTCAAGACCACG
>NC_061512.1:92616883-92662786 GCF_022539505.1 Lolium rigidum | reverse complement strand
TGATGTGTACACTATAAGGTGGGGTGTTTTTTGAAACAATTTTGTACCCCTGGGTGCGTCCGGCTACACGCACATGCGCTGACGGCAATTAGTCAATGTTGTATACCAGACGGTCAATGGATTAGGGTTTCCCTGGAAACAGATCCTAGGAGGGTGGGAATAACCCAAAAAATTATGTGTGTCCACATGGTTTGTACACTATCATGGTGGGGTGTTGTTTGAACCAATTTTGTACCCCCGGGTGCGTCCGGCTACACGCACATGCGCTGATGGCAATTAGGCATGTTCTAGACGTATAGGGTGGAACTCCTAGGAAGGGCTAACCAGAGGGAATCTTGAGATACTATGGATCAATCCTTGACACCACATTTCCCAATGAAATAACCAAGCTCAAACGAAGTCACAATGCCACCGCGGCACAGCCGCTGGGGTGTACTGAATGTTGTAGACCGCACGGTCAATGGATTAGGGTTTCCCTGGAAAGCGAGCCTCGGAGGGTAGGAATGACCCAAAAATTTGTGTGTGTCCACATGGTATGTACACTATCATGGTGGGGTGTTTTTTGAACCAATTTTATACCCCCGGGTGCGTCCGGCTACACGCACATGCACTGACTGCAATTAGTCAATGTTGTAGACCGCACGATCAATGGATTAGGGTTTCCCTGGAAAGCGATCCTAGGAGGGTGGGAATAACCCAAAAAATTGTGTGTGTCCACATGGTGTGTACAATATCATGGTGGGGTGTTGTTTGAACCAATTTTGTACCCCCGGGTGCGTCCGGCTACACGCACATGCCCTGACGGCAATTAGGCATGTTCTAGACGTATAGGATGGAACTCCTTGGAAGGGCTAACCAGAGGGAATCTTGAGATAGTATGGATCAATCCTTGACACCAGATGTCCCAATGACCTAACCAAGCTCAAACGAAGTCACAATGCCACCGCGGCACAACCGTTGGGTTGTCGTCAGTGTTGTAGACCGCACGGTCAATGGATTAAGGTTTTCCTGGAAAGCGAGCCTCGGAGGGTGGGAATGATCCAAAAAATTGTGTGTGTCCACATGGTGTGTAAACTATCATGGTGGGGTATTTTTTGAACCACTTTTATACCCCCGGGTGCGTTGGGCTACACCCACATGCACTGACGGCAATTAGTCAATGTTGTAGACCGCACGGTCAATGGATTAGGGTTTCCCTGGAAAGCGAGCCTAGGATGGTGGGAATGACCCAAAAAATTGTGTGTGTCCACATGGTGTGTACACTATCATGGTGGGGTGTTTTTTGAAATAATTTTGTACCCCGGGTGCGTCCGGCTACACGCACATGCGCTGATGGCAATTAGTCAATGTTGTAGACTATACGGTCACTGGATTAGGGTTTCCCTGGAAAAAGATCCTAGGAGGGTGGGAATAACCCAAAAAAATTGTGTGTGTCCACATGGTTTGTACGCTATCATGGTGGGGTGTTGTTTGAACCAATTATGTACCTCCGGGTGTGTCCGGTTACACGCACATGCGCTGACGGCAATTAGGCATGTTCTAGACGTATAGGGTGGAACTCCTAGGAAGGGCTAACCAGAGGGAATCTTGAGATAGTATGGATCAATCCTTGACACCACATTTCCCAATGAAATAACCAAGCTCAAACGAAGTCACAATGCCACCGCGGCACAGCCGCTGGGGTGTACTCAATGTTGTAGACCGCACGGTCAATGGATTAGGGTTTCCCTGGAAAGCGAGCCTCGGAGGGTAGGAATGACCCAAAAATTTGTGTGTGTCCACATGGTGTGTACACTATCATGGTGGGGTGTTTTTTGAACCAATTTTATACCCCCGGGTGCGTCCGGCTACACGCACATGCACTGACTGCAATTAGTCAATGTTGTAGACCGCACGATCAATGGATTAGGGTTTCCCTGGAAAGCGATCCTAGGAGGGTGGGAATAACCCAAAAATTGTGTGTGTCCACATGGTGTGTACAATATCATGGTGGGGTGTTGTTTGAACCAATTTTGTACCCCCGGGTGCGTCCGGCTACACGCACATGCGCTGACGACAATTGGGCATGTTCTAGACGTATAGGATGGAACTCCTTGGAAGGGCTAACCAGAGGGAATCTTGAGATAGTATGGATCAATCCTTGACACCACATGTCCCAATGACCTAACCAAGCTCAAACGAAGTCACAATGCCACCGCGGCATAGCCGCTGGGGTGTCGTCAATGTTGTAGACCGCACGTTCAATGGATTGGGGTTTCCCTGGAAAGCGAGCCTCGGAGGGTGGGATGACCCAAAAAATTGTGTGTGTCCACATGGTGCATACACTATCATGGTGGGGTGTTTTTTGAACCAATTTATACCCTCGGGTGCGTTCGGCTACACGCACATGCACTGACGGCAATTAGTCAATGTTGTAGACCGCACGGTCAATGGATTAGGGTTTCCCTAGAAAGCGAGCCTAGGAGGGTGGGAATGACCCAAAAATTGTGTGTGTCCACATGGTGTGTACACTATCATGGTGGGGTGTTTTTTGAAACAATTTTATACCCCCGGGTGGGTTCGGCTACACGCACATGCACTGACGGCAATTAGTCAATGTTGTAGACCGCACGATCAAGGGATTAGGGTTTCCCTGGAAAGCGAGCCTAGGAAGGTGGGAATGACCCAAAAAATTGTGTGTGTCCACATGGTTTGTACACTATCATGGTGGGGTGTTGTTTGAACCAATTTTGTACCCCCGGGTGCGTCCGGCTACACGCACATGCGCCGTCGGCAATTAGGCATGTTCTAGATGTATAGGGTGGAACTCCTGGGAAGGGCTAACCAGAGGGAATCTTAAGATAGTATGGATCAATACTTGACACCACATGTCCCAATGATCTAACCAAGCTCAAACGAACTCACAATGCCACCGCGGTACAGCCGCTGGGGTGTAGTCAATGTTGTAGACCGCATGGTTAATGGATTAGGGTTTCCCTGGGAAGCGAGCCTCGGAGGGTGGGAATGACCCAATAAATTGTGTGTGTCCACATGGTGTGTACACCATCATGGTGGCATGTTTTTTGAACCAATTTTATACCACCGGGTGCGTCCGACTACACGCAAATGCACTGACGGCAATTAGTCAATGTTGTAGACCGCATGGTCAATGGATTAGGATTTCCCTGGAAAGCGAGCCTAGGAGGGTGGGAATGACCCCAAAAAATTTGTGTGTCCACATGGTGTGTACACTATCATGGTGGGGTGTTTTTGAAACAATTTTGTACCCCGGGTGCGTCCGGCTACACGTACATGCGCTGACAGCAATTAGTCAATGTTGTAAACCGGACGGTCAATGGATTAGGGTTTCCCTGGAAAGCGAACCTCGGAGGGTGGGAATGACCCAAAAAATTGTGTGTGTCCACATGGTTTGTACGCTATCATGGTGGGGTGTTGTTTGAACCAATTTTGTACCCCCGGGTGCGTCCGGCTACATGCACAAGCGCTGACGGCAATTAGGCATGTTCTAGACGTATAGGGTGGAACTCCTGGGAAGGGCTAACCAGAGGGAATCTTGAGATAGTATGGATCAATCCTTGACACCACATTTCCCAATGAAATAACCAAGCTCAAACGAAGTCACAATGCCACCGCGGCACAGCTGCCGGGGTGTATTCAATGTTGTAGACCGCACGGTCAATGGATTAGGGTTTCCCCGGAAAGCGAGCCTCGGAGGGTAGGAATGACCCAAAAATTTGTGTGTGTCCACATGGTGTGTACACTATCATGGTGGGGTGTTTTTTGAACCAATTTTATACCCCCGGGTGCGTCGGCTACACGCACATGCACCGACCGCAATTAGTCAATGTTGTAGACCGCACGATCAATGGATTAGGGTTTCCCTGGAAAGCGATCCTAGGAGGGTGGGAATAACCCAAAAAATTGTGTGTGTCCACATGGTGTGTACAATATCATGGTGGGGTGTTGTTTGAACCAATTTTGTACCCCTGGGTGCGTCCGGCTACACGCACATGCGCTGACGACAATTGGGCATGTTCTAGACGTATAGGATGTAACTTCTTGGAAGGGCTAACCAGAGGGAATCTTGAGATAGTATGGATCAATCCTTGACACCACATGTCCCAATGACCTAACCAAGCTCAAACGAAGTCACAATGCCACCGCGGCATAGCCGCTGGGGTGTCGTCAATGTTGTAGACCGCACGTTCAATGGATTAGGGTTTCCCTGGAAAGCGAGCCTCGGAGGGTGGGACGACCCAAAAAATTGTGTGTGTCCACATGGTGCATACACTATCATGATGGGGTGTTTTTTGAACCAATTTATACCCTCGGGTGCGTTCGGCTACACGCACATGCACTGACGGCAATTAGTCAATGTTGTAGACCGCACGGTCAATGGATTAGGGTTTCCCTAGAAAGCGAGCCTAGGAGGGTGGGAATGACCCAAAAAATTGTGTGTGTCCACATGGTGTGTACACTATCATGGTGGGGTGTTTTTTGAAACAATTTTATACCCCCGGGTGCGTTCGGCTACACGCACATGCACTGACGGCAATTAGTCAATGTTGTAGACCGCACGATCAAGGGATTAGGGTTTCCCTGGAAAGCGAGCCTAGGAAGGTGGGAATGACCCAAAAAATTGTGTGTGTCCACATGGTTTGTACACTATCATGGTGGGGTGTTGTTTGAACCAATTTTGTACCCCCGGGTGCGTCCGGCTACACGCACATGCGCTGTCGGCAATTAGGCATGTTCTAGATGTATAGGGTGGAACTCCTGGGAAGGGCTAACCAGAGGGAATCTTAAGATAGTATGGATCAATACTTGACACCACATGTCCCAATGATCTAACCAAGCTCAAACGAACTCACAATGCCACCGCGGTACAGCCGCCGGGGTGTAGTCAATGTTGTAGACCGCATGGTTAATGGATTAGGGTTTCCCGGGAAGCGAGCCTCGGAGGGTGGGAATGACCCAATAAATTGTGTGTGTCCACATGGTGTGTACACTATCATGGTGGCATGTTTTTTGAACCAATTTTATACCACCGGGTGCGTCCGACTACACGCAAATGCACTGACGGCAATTAGTCAATGTTGTAGACCGCATGGTCAATGGATTAGGATTTCCCTGGAAAGCGAGCCTAGGAGGGTGGGAATGACCCCAAAAAATTTGTGTGTCCACATGGTATGTACACTATCATTGTGGGGTGTTTTTTGAAACAATTTTGTACCCCCGGGTGCGTCCGGCTACACGTACATGCGCTGATAGCAATTAGTCAATGTTCTAAACCGGACGGTCAATGGATTAGGGTTTCCCTGGAAAGCGAACCTCGGAGGGTGGGAATGACCCAAAAAAATTGTGTGTGTCCACATGGTTTGTACGCTATCATGGTGGGGTGTTGTTTGAACCAATTTTGTACCCCCGGGTGCGTCCGGCTACATGCACAAGCGCTGACGGCAATTAGGCATGTTCTAGACGTATAGGGTGGAACTCCTGGGAAGGGCTAACCAGAGGGAATCTTGAGATAGTATGGATCAATCCTTGACACCAGATGTCCCAATGACCTAACCAAGCTCAAACGAAGTCACAATGCCACCGCGGCATAGCTGCTGGGTTGTCGTCAGTGTTGTAGACCGCATGGTCAATGGATTAGGGTTTCCCTGGAAAGCGAGCCTCGGAGGGTGGGAATGATCCAAAGAATTGTGTGTGTCCACATGGTGCGTAAACTATCATGTTGGGGTATTTTTTGAACCAATTTTATACCCCCGGGTGCGGTCGGCTACACCCACATGCACTGACGGCAAATAGTCAATGTTGTAGACCGCACGGTCAATGGATTAGGGTTTCCCTAGAAAGCGAGCCTAGGAGGGTGGGAATGACCCAAAAAATTGTGTGTGTCCACATGGTGTGTACACTATCATGGTGGGGTGTTTTTGAAACAATTTTGTACCCCGGGTGCGTCCGGCTACACGCACATGCGCTGACGGCAATTAGTCAATGTTGTAGACCATACGGTCAATGGATTAGGGTTTCCCTGGAAAAAGATCCTAGGAGGGTGGGAATAACCCATAAAATTGTGTGTGTCCACATGGTTTGTACGCTATCATGTGGGGTGTTGTTTGAACCAATTTTGTACCCTCGGGTGTGTCCGGCTACACGCACATGCGCTAACGGCAATTAGGCATGTTCTAGACGTATAGGGTGGAACTCCTAGGAAGGGCTAACTAGAGGGAATCTTGAGATAGTATGGATCAATCCTTGACACCACATTTCCCAATGAAATAACCAAGCTCAAACGAAGTCACAATGCCACCGCAGCACAGCCGCTGGGGTGTACTCAATGTTGTAGACCGCACGATCAATGGATTAGGGTTTCCCTGGAAAGCGAGCCTCGAAGGGTAGGAATGACCCAAAAATTTGTGTGTGTCCACATGGTTTGTACACTATCATGGTGGGGTGTTTTTTGAACCAATTTTATACCCCCGGATGCGTCCGGCTACACGCACATGCACTGACTGCAATTAGTCAATGTTGTAGACCGCACGGTCAATGGATTAGGGTTTCCCTGGAAAGCGATCCTAGGAGGGTGGGAATAACCCAAAAATTGTGTGTGTCCACATGGTGTGTACAATATCATGGTGGGGTGTTGTTTGAACCAATTTTGTACCCCCGGGTGCGTCCGGCTACACGCACATGCACTGACGGTAATTAGGCATGTTCTAGACCTATAGGCTGGAACTCCTTGGAAGGGCTAACCAGAGGGAATCTTGAGATAGTGTGGATCAATCCTTGACACCACATGTCCCAATGACCTAACCAAACTCAAACGAAGTCACAATGCCACAGCGGCACAGCCGCTGGGGTGTCGTCATGGTTGTAGACCGCACGATCAATGGATTAGGGTTTCCCTGGAAAGCGAGCCTCGGAGGGTGGGAATGACCCAAAAAATTGTGTGTGTCCACATGGTGCGTACATTATCATGGTGGGGTGTTTTTTGAACCAATTTATACCCTCGGGTGCGTTCGGTTACACGCACATGGGAATGACCCAAAAAATTGTGTGTGTCCACATGGTGTGTACACTATCATGGTGGGGTGTTTTTTGAAACAATTTTATACCCCCGGGTGCGTTCGGCTACACGCACATGCACTGACGGCAATTAGTCAATGTTGTAGACCGCACGGTCAAGGGATTAGGCTTTCCCTGGAAAGCGAGCCTAGGAGGGTGGGAATGACCCAAACAATTGTGTGTGTCCACATGGTTTTGTACACTATCATGGTGGGGTGTTTTTTGAAACAATTTTGTACCCCGGGTGCGTCCGGCTACACGCACATGCGCTGACGGCAATTAGTCAATGTTGTAGACTATACGGTCACTGGATTAGGGTTTCCCTGGAAAAAGATCCTAGGAGGGTGGGAATAACCCAAAAAAATTGTGTGTGTCCACATGGTTTGTACGCTATCATGGTGGGGTGTTGTTTGAACCAATTTTGTACCCCCGGGTGTGTCCGGCTACACGCACATGCGCTGACGGCAATTAGGCATGTTCTAGACGTATAGGGTGGAACTCCTAGGAAGGGCTAACCGGAGGGAATCTTGAGATAGTATGGATCAATCCTTGACACCACATTTCCCAATGAAATAACCAAGCTCAAACGAAGTCACAATGCCACCGCGGCACAGCCGCTGGGGTGTACTCAATGTTGTAGACCGCACGGTCAATGGATTAGGGTTTCCCTGGAAAGCGAGCCTCGGAGGGTAGGAATGACCCAAAAATTTGTGTGTGTCCACATGGTGTGTACACTATCATGGTGGGGTGTTTTTTTAACCAATTTTATACCCCTGGATGCGTCCGGCTACACGCACATGCACTGACTGCAATTAGTCAATGTTGTAGACCGCACGGTCAATGGATTAGGGTTTCCCTGGAAAGCGATCCTAGGAGGGTGGGAATGATCCAAAAATTGTGTGTGTCCACATGGTGTGTAAACTATCATGGTGGGGTATTTTTTGAACCACTTTTATACCCCCGGGTGCGTTGGGCTACACCCACTTGCACTGACGGCAATTAGTCAATGTTGTAGACCGCACGTTCAATGGATTAGGGTTTCCCTGGAAAGCGAGCCTAGGAGGGTGGGAATGACCCAAAAATTGTGTGTGTCCACATGGTGTGTACACTATCATGGTGGGGTGTTTTTTGAAACAATTTTGTACCCCGGGTGCGTCCGGCTACACGCACATGCGCTGACGGTAATTAGTCAATGTTGTAGACTATACGGTCACTGGATGAGGGTTTCCCTGGAAAAAGATCCTAGGAGGGTGGGAATAACCCAAAAAATTGTGTGTGTCCACATGGTTTGTAAACTATCATGGTGGGGTGTTGTTTGAACCAATTTTGTACCCCCGGATGTGTCCGGCTACACGCACATGCGCTGACGGCAATTAGGCATGTTCTAGATGTATAGGGTGGAACTCCTAGGAAGGGCTAACCAGAGGGAATCTTGACATAGTATGGATCAATCTTTGACACCACATTTCCCAATGAAATAACCAAGCTCAAACGAAGTCACAATGCCACCGCGGCACAGCCGCTGGGGTGTACTCAATGTTGTAGACCGCACGGTCAATGGATTAGGGTTTTCCTGGAAAGCGAGCCTCGGAGGGTAGGAATGACCCAAAAATTGTGTGTGTCCACATGGTGTGTACACTATCATGGTGGGGTGTTTTTTGAACCAATTTTATACCCCGGGTGCGTCCGGCTACACGCACATGCGCTGACGGCAATTAGGCATGTTCTAGACGTATAGGGTGGAACTCCTGGGAAGGGCTAACTAGAGGGAATCTTGAGATAGTATGGATCAATCCTTGACACCACATTTCCCAATGAAATAACCAAGCTCAAACGAAGTCACAATGCCACCGCAGCACATCCGCTGGGATGTACTCAATGTTGTAGACCGCACGATCAATGGATTAGGGTTTCCCTGGAAAGCGAGCCTCGGAGGGTAGGAATGACCTAAAAATTTGTGTGTGTCCACATGGTGTGTACACTATCATGGTGGGGTGTTTTTTAACCAATTTTATACCCCCGGGTGCGTCCGGCTACACGCACATGCACTGACGGCAATTAGTCAATGTTGTAGACCGCACGATCAATGGATTAGGGTTTCCCTGGAAAGTGATCCTAGGAGGGTGGGAATAACCCAAAAAATTGTGTGTGTCCACATGGTGTGTACAATATCATGGTGGGGTGTTGTTTGAACCATTTTTGTACCCTCGGGTGCGTCCGGCTACACGCACATGCGCTGACGGCAATTAGGCATGTTCTAGACGTATAGGGTGGAACTCCTGGGAAGGGCTAACTAGAGGGAATCTTGAGATAGTATGGATCAATCCTTGACACCACATTTCCCAATGAAATAACCAAGCTCAAACGAAGTCACAATGCCACCGCAGCACAGCCGCTGGGGTGTACTCAATGTTGTAGACCGCACGGTCAATGGATTAGGGTTTCCCTGGAAAGCGAGCCTCGGAGGGTAGGAATGACCCAAAAATTTGTGTGTGTCCACATGGTGTGTACACTATCATGGTGGGGTGTTTTTTAACCAATTTTATACCCCTGGATGCGTCCGGCTACACGCACATGCACTCGACTGCAATTAGTCAATGTTGTAGACCGCACGGTCAATGGATTAGGGTTTCCCTGGAAAGCGATCCTAGGAGGGTGGGAATGATCCAAAAAATTGTGTGTGTCCACATGGTGTGTAAACTATCATGGTGGGGTATTTTTTGAACCACTTTTATACCCCCGGGTGCGTTGGGCTACACCCACTTGCACTGACGGCAATTAGTCAATGTTGTAGACCGCACGGTCAATGGATTAGGGTTTCCCTGGAAAGCGAGCCTAGGAGGGTGGGAATGACCCAAAAAATTGTGTGTGTCCACATGGTGTGTACACTATCATGGTGGGGTGTTTTTTGAAACAATTTTGTACCCCGGGTGCGTCCGGCTACACGCACATGCGCTGACGGTAATTAGTCAATGTTGTAGACTATACGGTCACTGGATGAGGGTTTCCCTGGAAAAAGATCCTAGGAGGGTGGGAATAACCCAAAAAAATTGTGTGTGTCCACATGGTTTGTAAACTATCATGGTGGGGTGTTGTTTGAACCAATTTTGTACCCCCGGATGTGTCCGGCTACACGCACATGCGCTGACGGCAATTAGGCATGTTCTAGATGTATAGGGTGGAACTCCTAGGAAGGGCTAACCAGAGGGAATCTTGACATAGTATGGATCAATCTTTGACACCACATTTCCCAATGAAATAACCAAGCTCAACCGAAGTCACAATGCCACCGCGGCACAGCCGCTGGGGTGTACTCAATGTTGTAGACCGCACGGTCAATGGATTAGGGTTTTCCTGGAAAGCGAGCCTCGGAGGGTAGGAATGACCCAAAAATTTGTGTGTGTCCACATGGTGTGTACACTATCATGGTGGGGTGTTTTTTGAACCAATTTTATACCCCCGGGTGCGTCCGGCTACACGCACATGCGCTGACGGCAATTAGGCATGTTCTAGACGTATAGGGTGGAACTCCTGGGAAGGGCTAACTAGAGGGAATCTTGAGATAGTATGGATCAATCCTTGACACCACATTTCCCAATGAAATAACCAAGCTCAAACGAAGTCACAATGCCACCGCAGCACATCCGCTGGGATGTACTCAATGTTGTAGACCGCACGATCAATGGATTAGGGTTTTCCTGGAAAGCGAGCCTCGGAGGGTAGGAATGACCTAAAAATTTGTGTGTGTCCACATGGTGTGTACACTATCATGGTGGGGTGTTTTTTAACCAATTTTATACCGCCGGGTGCGTCCGGCTACACGCACATGCACTGACTGCAATTAGTCAATGTTGTAGACCGCACGATCAATGGATTAGGGTTTCCCTGGAAAGCGATCCTAGGAGGGTGGGAATAACCCAAAAAATTGTGTGTGTCCACATGGTGTGTACAATATCATGGTGGGGTGTTGTTTGAACCATTTTTGTACCCTCGGGTGCGTCCGGCTACACGCACATGCGCTGACGGCAATTAGGCATGTTCTAGACGTATAGGGTGGAACTCCTGGGAAGGGCTAACTAGAGGGAATCTTGAGATAGTATGGATCAATCCTTGACACCACATTTCCCAATGAAATAACCAAGCTCAAACGAAGTCACAATGCCACCGCAGCACAGCCGCTGGGGTGTACTCAATGTTGTAGACCGCACGGTCAATGGATTAGGGTTTCCCTGGAAAGCGAGCCTCGGAGGGTAGGAATGACCCAAAAATTGGTGTGTGTCCACATGGTGTGTACACTATCATGGTGGGGTGTTTTTTGAACCAATTTTATACCCCCGGATGCGTCCGGCTACACGCACATGCACTGACTGCAATTAGTCAATGTTGTAGACCGCACGGTCAATGGATTTGGGTTTCCCTGGAAAGCGATCCTAGGAGGGTGGGAATAACCCAAAAATTGTGTGTGTCCACATGGTGTGTACAATATCATGGTGGGGTGTTGTTTGAACCAATTTTGTACCCCCGGGTGCGTCCGGCTACACGCACATGCGCTGACGGCAATTAGGCATGTTCTAGACCTATAGGATGGAACTCCTTAGAAGGGCTAACCAGAGGGAATCTTGAGATAGTGTGGATCAATCCTTGACACCACATGTCCCAATGACCTAACCAAACTCAAACGAAGTCACAATGCCACCGCGGCACAGCCGCTGGGGTGTCGTCAATGTTGTAGACCGCACGATCAATGGATTAGGGTTTCCCTGGAAAGCGAGCCTCGGAGGGTGGGAATGACCCAAAAAATTGTGTGTGTCCACATGGTGCGTACACTATCATGGTGGGGTGTTTTTTGAACCAATTTATACCCTCGGGTGCGTTCGGCTACACGCACATGCACTGACGGCAATTAGTCAATGTTGTAGACCGCACGGTCAATGGATTAGGGTTTCCCTGGAAAGCGAGCCTAGGAGGGTGGGAATGACCCAAAAAATTGTGTGTGTCCACATGGTGTGTAAACTATCATGGTGGGGTGTTTTTTGAAACAATTTTATACCCCAAGGTGCGTTCGGCTACAAGCACATGCACTGACGGCAATTAGTCAATGTTGTAGACCGCACGGTCAAGGGATTAGGCTTTCCCTGGAAAGCGAGCCTAGGAGGGTGGGAATGACCCAAACAATTGTGTGTGTCCACATGGTTTGTACACTATCATGGTGGGGTGTTTTTTGAAACAATTTTGTACCCCAGGTGCGTCCGGCTACACGCACATGCGCTGACGGCAATTAGTCAATGTTGTAGACTATACGGTCACTGGATTAGGGTTTCCCTGGAAAAAGATCCTAGGAGGGTGGGAATAACCCAAAAAAATTGTGTGTGTCCACATGGTTTGTACGCTATCATGGTGGGGGTGTTGTTTGAACAATTTTGTACCCCCGGGTGTGTCCGGCTACACGCACATGCGCTGACGGCAATTAGGCATGTTCTAGACGTATTGGGTGGAACTCCTAGGAAGGGATAACCAGAGGGAATCTTGAGATAGTATGGATCAATCCTTGACACCACATTTCCCAATGAAATAACCAAGCTCAAACGAAGTCACAATGCCACCGCGGCACAGCCGCTGGGGTGTACTCAATGTTGTAGACCGCACGGTCAATGGATTAGGGTTTCCCTGGAAAGCGAGCCTCGGAGGGTAGGAATGACCCAAAAAAATTTGTGTGTCCACATGGTGTGTACACTATCATGGTGGGGTGTTTTTTTAACCAATTTTATACCCCCGGATGCGTCCGGCTACACGCACATGCACTGACTGCAATTAGTCAATGTTGTAGACCGCACGGACAATGGATTAGGGTTTCCCTGGAAAGCGATCCTAGGAGGGTGGGAATGATCCAAAAAATTGTGTGTGTCCACATGGTGTGTAAACTATCATGGTGGGGTATTTTTTGAACCACTTTTATACCCCCGGGTGCGTTGGGCTACACCCACATGCACTGACGGCAATTAGTCAATGTTGTAGACCGCACGGTCAATGGATTAGGGTTTCCCTGGAAAGCGAGCCTAGGAGGGTGGGAATGACCCAAAAAATTGTGTGTGTCCACATGGTGTGTACACTATCATGGTGGGGTGTTTTTTGAAACAATTTTGTACCCCGGGTGCGTCCGGCTACACGCACATGCGCTGACGGCAATTAGTCAATGTTGTAGACTATACGGTCGCTGGATGAGGGTTTCCCTGGAAAAGATCCTAGGAGGGTGGGAATAACCCAAAAAAATTGTGTGTGTCCACATGGTTTGTAAACTATCATGGTGGGGTGTTGTTTGAACCAATTTTGTACCCCGGGTGTGTCCGGCTACACGCACATGCGCTGACGGCAATTAGGCATGTTCTAGATGTATAGGGTGGAACTCCTAGGAAGGGCTAACCAGAGGGAATCTTGACATAGTATGGATCAATCTTTGACACCACATTTCCCAATGAAATAACCAAGCTCAAACGAAGTCACAATGCCACCGCGGCACAGCCACTGGGGTGTACTCAATGTTGTAGACCGCACGGTCAATGGATTAGGGTTTTCCTGGAAAGCGAGCCTCGGAGGGTAGGAATGACCCAAAAATTTGTGTGTGTCCACATGGTGTGTACACTATCATGGTGGGGTGTTTTTTGAACCAATTTTATACCCCCGGGTGCGTCCGGCTACACGCACATGCGCTGATGGCAATTAGGCATGTTCTAGACGTATAGGGTGGAACTCCTGGGAAGGGCTAACTAGAGAGAATCTTGAGATAGTATGGATCAATCCTTGACACCACATTTCCCAATGAAATAACCAAGCTCAAGCGAAGTCACAATGCCACCGCAGCACAGCCGCTGGGATGTACTCAATGTTGTAGACCGCACGATCAATGGATTAGGGTTTCCCTGGAAAGCGAGTCTCGGAGGGTAGGAATGACCCAAAAATTTGTGTGTGTCCACATGGTGTGTACACTATCATGGTGGGGTGTTTTTTGAACCAATTTTATACCCCCGGATGCGTCCGGCTACACGCACATGCACTGACCGCAATTAGTCAATGTTGTAGACCGCACGGTCAATGGATTTGGGTTTCCCTGGAAAGCGATCCTAGGAGGGTGGGAATAACCCAAAAATTGTGTGTGTCCACATGGTGTGTACAATATCATGGTGGGGTGTTGTTTGAACCAATTTTGTACCCCCGGGTGCGTCCGGCTACACGCACATGCGCTGACGGCAATTAGGCATGTTCTAGACCTATAGGATGGAACTCCTTAGAAGGGCTAACCAGAGGGAATCTTGAGATAGTATGGATCAATCCTTGACACCACATGTCCCAATGACCTAACCAAACTCAAACGAAGTCACAATGCCACCGCGGCACAGCCGCTGGGGTGTCGTCAATGTTGTAGACCGCACGATCAATGGATTAGGGTTTCCCTGGAAAGCGAGCCTCGGAGGGTGGGAATGACCCAAAAATTGTGTGTGTCCACATGGTGCGTACACTATCATGGTGGGGTGTTTTTTGAACCAATTTATACCCTCGGGTGCGTTCGGCTACACGCACATGCACTGACGGCAATTAGTCAATGTTGTAGACCGCACGGTCAATGGATTAGGGTTTCCCCGGAAAGCGAGCCTAGGAGGGTGGGAATGACCCAAAAAATTGTGTGTGTCCACATGGTGTGTAAACTATCATGGTGGGGTGTTTTTTGAAACAATTTTATACCCCAAGGTGCGTTCAGCTACAAGCACATGCACTGACGGCAATTAGTCAATGTTGTAGACCGCACGGTCAAGGGATTAGGCTTTCCCTGGAAAGCGAGCCTAGGAGGGTGGGAATGACCCAAACAATTGTGTGTGTCCACATGATTTGTACACTATCATGGTGGGGTGTTTTTTGAAACAACTTTGTACCCCAGGTGCGTCCGGCTACACGCACATGCGCTGACGGCAATTAGTCAATGTTGTAGACTATACGGTCACTGGATTAGGGTTTCCCTGGAAAAAGATCCTAGGAGGGTGGGAATAAAACAAAAAAATTGTGTGTGTCCACATGGTTTGTACGCTATCATGGTGGGGGTGTTGTTTGAACCAATTTTGTACCCCCGGGTGTGTCCGGCTACACGCACATGCGCTGACGGCAATTAGGCATGTTCTAGACGTATAGGGTGGAACTCCTAGGAAGGGCTAACCAGAGGGAATCTTGAGATAGTATGGATCAATCCTTGACACCACATTTCCCAATGAAATAACCAAGCTCAAACGAAGTCACAATGCCACCGCGGCACAACCGCTGGGGTGTACTCAATGTTGTAGACCGCACGGTCAATGGATTAGGGTTTCCCTGGAAAGCGAGCCTCGGAGGGTAGGAATGACCCAAAAATTTGTGTGTGTCCACATGGTGTGTACACTATCATGGTGGGGTGTTTTTTAACCAATTTTATACCCCCGGATGCGTCCGGCTACACGCACATGCACTGACTGCAATTAGTCAATGTTGTAGACCGCACGGTCAATGGATTAGGGTTTCCCTGGAAAGCGATCCTAGGAGGGTGGGAATGATCCAAAAAATTGTTTGTGTCCACATGGTGTGTAAACTATCATGGTAGGGTATTTTTTGAACCACTTTTATACCCCCGGGTGCGTTGGGCTACACCCACATGCACTGATGAGGACATCCCTACCTCACTACTACCTCCGAGGCTCAAGTCCAATGAAGTTAGGATTGGACCAATGACACGAGCTCGTGCAAAGCTACTTAAACAACAGGTGAACTTGTTCCTAAACGATACTTTGATCGACGAGAACTTTATATTACCTAAGTCGTATTACTTATGTATGATCAGGTATGAGGAGGAACCAAGCATCGCACGAGGAGGAGAGGAGCAGCTGGACAAGAAGCTGGACGTGAAGCTGGACATGGAGCTGGACGTGAAGACATCCCATGTACGCGCGAGGGAGGAGCGGGAGGCATGCGCGAGAGGAGGAGTTCTTCAGGCCGGTCCCAGGCCCGGTCAGACCGGCCGTGGCACCGGGCCACCCGGTCGCAAACCGGATTTTCCGCTTGTGCCATCCGGGCAACATCCAGGGAACGTGGACGCTTCGTCCGGTTTCCGCCCGGTCACAGACCCGGTCTAGGACCGTACCACCCGGTCCCAGGCCCGGTCGACCGGCCCCCAGACCGGCCGAGTCCGAGTCTGTCTCGACCAGATCTATTCTGGGTCGGTTATTTCCGTACGTTTTCGACCTAAGGTCGTCCCGAACACCTATATAAGTCCCTGGGACGCCCCCAAAGTTGCTTTAGACCAAGTTTAAGATAAACCCTAGTTCTTAGTTGTTTGCTATGTGATACGTCTCCGACGTATCGATAATTTCTTATGTTCCATGCCACATTATTGATGATATCTACATGTTTTATGCATACTTTATGTCATTATTATGCGTTTTCCGGAACTAACCTATTGACGAGATGCCGAAGGGCCGGTTCCTGTTTTCTGCTGTTTTTGGTTCCGGAAATCCTAGTAACGAAATATTCTCGGAATTGGACGAAATCAACGCCCGGGTTCCTATTTTGCCCGGAAGCATCCGGAACACACGAGAACCGCCGGAGAGGGGGCACGAGCCCACCGGACGCCGGGCCGGCGCGGCTCGGGGTGGCCCGCGCCCCCCTATGGTGTCGTCGCCCCGTTGACCTTCTGACGCCGCCTCTTCGCCTATAAAAAGGTCCGAGACCTAAAACCTCGAGACGAAAAAGCCACGGTACGAGAAACCTTCCAGAGCCGCCGCCATCGCGAAGCCAAGATCTGGGGGACAGGAGTCTCTGTTCCGGCACGCCGCCGGGACGGGGAAGTGCCCCCGGAAGGCTTCTCCATCGACACCACCGCCATCTCCATCAACGCTGCTGTCTCCCGTGAGGAGGGAGTAGTTCTCCATCGAGGCTCGGGGCTGTACCGGTAGCTATGTGGTTAATCTCTCTCCTATGTACTTCAATACAATAATCTCATGAGCTGCCTTACATGATTGAGATTCATATGATTATGCTTGTTATCTAGATGTCATTATGCTAGTCAAGTGGGTTTTACTTATGTGATCTCCGGAGACTCCTTGTCCCACGTGTGTAAAGGTGACAGTGTGTGCACCGTGTGGGTCTCTTAGGCTATATTTCACAGAATACTTATTCGCTGTTATGAATGGCATAGTGAAGTGCTTATTTATATCTCTTTATGATTGCAATGTGTTTTGTATCACAATTTATCTGTGTGCTACTCTAGTGATGTTATTAAAGTAGTTTTATTCCTCCCGCACGGTGTAATGGTGACGAGTGTGTGCATCCGTGTTAGTACTTGGCGTAGGCTATGATTGTGATCTCTTGTAGATTATGAAGTTAACTATTGCTATGATGGTATTGATGTGATCTATTCCTCCTACATAGTGTGAAGGTGACAAGTGTGCATGCTTGTGTTAGTACTTGGTTTAGTCGTGTTGATCTTTCATGCACTCTAAGGTTATTTAAATATGAACATTGAATTGTGGAGCTTGTTAACTCCGGCATTGAGGGTTCGTGTAATCCTACGCAATGTGTTCATCATCCAACAAGAGAGTGTAGAGTATGCATTTATCTATTCTGTTATGTGATCAATGTTGAGAGTGTCCACTAGTGAAAGTGTAATCCCTAGGCCTTGTTCCTAAATATCGCTATCGCTGCTTGTTTACTGTTTTACTGCGTTACTACTGCTGCGTTACTACTGCTTGTTTACTGTCCTGGGCAAAGCACTTTTCTCGTGCCGTTGCCACTGCTCGCATTTATTCATACCACATGTATTTCACTATCTCTTCGCCGAACTAGTGCACCTATTAGGTGTGTTGGGGACACAAGAGACTTCTTGCTTTGTGGTTGCAGGGTTGCATGAGAGGGATATCTTTGACCTCTTCCTCCCTGAGTTCGATAAACCTTGGGTGATCCACTTAAGGGAAACTTGCTGCTCGTTCTACAAACCTCTGCTCTTGGAGGCCCAACACTGTCTACAAGAATAGAAGCACCCGTAGACATCAAGCTATTTTCTGGCGCCGTTGCCGGGGAGGAAAGGTAAAAGGTACTCACACTCCGGATCTCGGCTACTAAGCTATTTTCGCCGTTGTGTGTGTGCTCGAAGCTATTTCCTTTAGATCCTGCAATTGCATCTTTTTGTTTCTTGTTTACACTAGTTTGGCATAATGGACAACAATGATCTTCTTATTCTATTTCCTGATTTAAGACATGGATGGTTTGATGCGAAAATTAAAAAACCTATGGAACCTTATTTGCATGCTCGGTAGTAATATTAGTATGAACGCTTTGAACACCATTGTTGATAATGATATGGAAAATTCTAAGCTTGGGGAAGCTGGCTTTGATGAGCATGATATTTTTAGTCCCCCAAGCATTGAGGAGAAAATTTACTTTGATGATACTTTGCCTCCTATTTATGATGATTATAATGATATTGGTCTTTTAGTACCGCCTGTTATGGAGGATAAATTTGATTATGATTACAATATGCCTCCTATATTTGATGATGAGAATAATAATGATAGCTACTTTGTTGAATTTGCTCCCACTATTACCAATAAAATTGATTATGCTTATGTGGAGAGTAATAATTTTATGCATGAGACTCATGATAAGAATGCTTTATGTGATAGTTATATTGTTGAGTTTGCTCATGATACTACTGAAAGTTATTATGAGAGAGGAAAATATGGTTGTAGAAATTTTCATGTTACTAAAATGCCTCTCTATGTGCTGAAATTTTTGAAGCTACACTTGTTTTATCTTCCTATGCTTGTCACTTTGCTCTTCATGAACTTGTTTATTTACAAGATTCCTATGCATAGGAAGCATGTTAGACTTAAATGTGTTTTGAATTTGCCTCTTGATGCTCTCTTTTGCTTCAAATACTATTTCTTGCGAGTGCATCATTAAAACTGCTCGAGCCCATCTTAACGGCTATAAAGAAAGAACTTCTTGGGAGATAACCCATGTGTTATTTTGCTACAGTACTTTGTTTTATATTTGTGTCTTGGAAGTTGTTTACTACTATAGCAACCTCTCCTTATCTTAGTTTTGTGCTTTGTTGTGCCAAGTAAAGTCTTTGATAGTAAATTGAATACTAGATTTGGATTACTGCGCAGTTTCAGATTTCTTTGCTGTCACGAATCTGGGTCTAATTCTCTGTAGGTAACTCAGAAAATTAAGCCAATTTACGTGAGTGATCATCATATATGTACGCAACTTTCATTCAACTAGTAAGTGTGCACGTGCAACGCACGTCTCTAAAATATAACATAAACTATTTATTTTTAATCTATATGAGGATCATATAGCTTTTGTTCATCGAGCTAGCGAGATAGCTTTTATGTCCCACCATTGTAAGCGTGCAGCGTGTAATTCACACACTACATTAGCTGAAATGCGCGAACACAAAATATATTACAATTAGTTACTAAAACGTCACAATTTAATTCAAATTTGAAGCAACACTTAAATACCAACTATTAAACAAAATTATTCAGTACTTATTACTCCCTTCTTGCCACAATGTAGTGCATATAAGACTGTTGAAAAGTCCAAATATATTAACTTTGACCAAGTTTTGTGAGAAAATTACCTATATCTACCATACCAAATGTATACCATATGAAAATTTACATCGTGAGGAATCTAATGGCATTGAGTTGGTATTCTAGATTTTGATATTTCATTCTACATACTTGGTCAAACTTTATGTCGTTTGACTTTTATAAATTCTTATACACACTGCATTTTGGCAAGGAGGGAGTATTTGAAAAAAGGTAGACCTCTTCATTGTCTGCAAACTTCAAAATATGTACCAAAAAATGCTTAGGCAGATCGACACAATGATACCATCCTACATGTGCAAAATGTATCAGCCTTTGTTGGATCAACCAGCAGTCAACAAACCAATGGTTGCAATAGGAGCTCAATTCTAATGGTGAGTTAAATGTTTGGCTTTCTTAAAATCTTACAATCTGTGAGATTATGTTGCCTTCCTCATCTTGCAAGTCTCGGTTTCTGTCGTCATTCGTCTCAAAGTTAGGCTAAAATGATAATTAACTTTGTCCCAAAATGTGTCACATGAACATTGAATATTGCAAGTAGTATGAGAATATATTTAAATATATATAGAACAATTAGAATCATACGAAGCCAGATATACTGGTTAGGAACCATTAAGTTTAACATCCCAAGCCACATGTTGACCCTATGTGATTGCGGAATTTGTTATTTCTCAAAATAATTAAAATAATTATTAATAAAATGTTTATAGTTTTAAAATTAATTTAAAAAATGAGATGTGCATAATCTTATTAGAACCTAACATTTGTCTTTTCAAAGCGGTACTAAGGTTATGTTTGACGCGGCCCTACATACCATCGTAGGGACGCTAGACAAAAACTCCCAATCCTTTTGACTGCGCAGGCTAAATTTACTGGCACATAAGGTGTCAAAAAGCAAAATTGATTCATATATACGTGAAAGGAATACCTATGGTACGATGTGCTTCCTTATCCAAGTACTTTTCTTTATGATCTTTGAGGCCCAACTTTGACATGTATGGTCCACAGTCTGACATGTGGCCTAACTTTACTATACATGTGTGGTCTTGTACAAAAGCAATTGTACTGCTGTACGTATAGCATTTCTATATCTAAAGGTATAAACGATGCCCCCCATAGGGGGATTTACAGTGATTTGAGCATGTACACCGTCGGATTTTTACAGTATTTGGTCAACATTCGATCTCAGCCATTCATTTCTGGCAGCAGCACAGCCTCTGGTTGGTTGCGGAGCACACACGCGCGATTTTACCTCGTCCATCCTTCGCGCTAGAGAAAGCCATGTAATGGCCGTTATCTACCAGCATCTGACTGCGCCTGGGTCCTACAGTCAGGCGGGCCCGCGCGTCAGTCGCTGCGGCTCGGTTCGGGTTTGCGGCTCGCCTCGCGCTGGGCTAGCAAAATATCTTCTCCGCGCTGGGTAGATAGGGGTAGTTTGGACCTTTCCGTCGGTGGTCGGTGCGGGCGACTCGGACGCACTATGGCCACGCGCGCCGTCGCCGCCGAGAGACCCTCCTCCTCACTTTCCCCTCGCCTTTTCCGCTTCGCCCTCGCCGTCCTCTCAGCTTCGCCTTGTCCGCCTGGTTGCTACGCTGCTCCTGCGCGCTCTGCGCCGTCGCCTCCTTTTCTCCTCATGGCGGCGCTCTGCCGTGAATTGTGTTAAGGTGAGGCCATGGATTGTGTTAAGGTGAGGCCCTGCTTCACCAGTTGCCGATTTCGTTTTGCCCCTTTATCCCCTCCTTTTCTCCTCTCGTGTTCCTCCCGTTTCTGGTTTGCCTCTTTTTGGTTCTTCTTCGTGGCGTCGGCGGTGCTCGGTGCTCAGGCTCGCAGATCCTCGCAGATCCGCGCAGATCCTCGCAGATCCGCGCAGATCCTCGCAGATCTGCGCATGGTCGCGTTTCTGCGTCGGTTCATCTCGGGTCTTTTTGCTTCTTCTTGTTTGAGATGTGTTCTTTGTCAAAATTGATCTTCCTTTGCTTCTCCAGCGTGCTCGCAGCTTACCGATTTATCTTCTCTGTCTTTGCAGGTCGTGCGCTTGGTGGGATTACCGTGTCTGCTGGCCGCTGCTTCGATTGGACTGCTGCTGGGTTGATTTCGTGGTGGTGCACCCTGTTCTGCTTGGAGGTGATCCTGGAGCACCCTTGCTGTATTCAGATTTTAGTGTTTCCCCATTAAATTGGTTCACTAAGATCACTGTTACCAGTAGAAATTGTTTAGTCTGCACGTTAATTGTGGTTGCTGCATTTTATCCCATGGGTGTGCCATCGGTTCTTTCTACTTTTATGGTTAAGGTAGCTTCTTCTTCATGACCATGCCACAAGATGTATCAACCAATTGTTCATTAAGATCGGCTATGCCGGTCAAATTTTTAGGTGGCTCAAGAACAGTTCGTGGTTCAAACTTGATAAGAGACAATGATTGGTTCCTGAACATATTTAAATTGTTGTCCCAAGTTTATAATTTGCCAGTTAGTCCAGTTTCCAGTGTCAACTTCGCATCCAATTATCCTTGACCTGTACTTGATGGTGTTGATATTGCTAGGGTTTAATCATATCATCACGGGTGTGCTCGGCTGTGACATGGGTATTCAGATTTTAGTCCCTGCACATTAAATTGGTTCACCAGCGTGTATTTTTTTTTTGGTTCACTAGGATCGTTGTTACCAGTAGAAATTTTGTAGTCTGCACGTTGGATGTGGTTGCTGCATTTTATCTTTCTACTTTTATGGTTAAGGTTGCTTGTTCTTAATGACCATGTCACAAGATGTATCAACCGATTGTTCATTAAAATCGCCTAGACCAGTCATGTTTTAGGTGGCTCAAGCTTCTCCGCCGAAAAATATTAATTTCCAGATTATATATGTAGTTCGGTCACCCGCTAGATAGAGCATGATGAAGATGTTGTACTTGTTTCTTTTGAGACCGTTCATTCTACGTCCTGAACTAATCGGGTAGAAGGCTGAGGTAGCATGTCTACATAGGTGTGATATGGGCGCCCTTTTTTGTTGTTAAAAGTCATGCATTCGCTGCAATTGCCGCTGCGTTTGATCTGGATTACTAAGAAAGCATGTCCAAAAATGTTAAGTTGACAGTTGCAACAATGCAACCAGACAGGTGGTGGTTGAAACTTGATAGGAGGCAGTGTTTGGTTTGTGCATGTATTTAAATTGTTGTCCCAAGTTTATACTTTGCCAATCAGACGAGTTTCCATTGTATACGTTTCCATGAGATATATCTTTCACCTTATGAAATGTACTTGATGGTGTTGATATTTCTAGGGTTTAATCATCTTATCACGGGTGTGTGCTTCTCGGCTATGACACGGGTTTGCTATTCTCGTGTTTTTCAGGTTTCTTGCTGGTCTGAGCTGCTGTTGTGTCTGTCTGTCACGTGTTGCTGAGGCTACTTGTTTCTTAGGTATTGATCTCTACTTGATTTGTATCCGCGTGTTTGCTACGGTTTTATCATCTTATCACAGGTGTATGTTTCCTGGCTGTCACATGGGTTTACTATTGTCCTATTTTTCAGGTTCCTTGCTGCTCTGGGCCTGTCTGTGCCGTGTTGCTGAGACTTCTTGCTTCTCAGGTATTTACCTCTGCTTGCCTTATATCCGAGCGTGTTTATCTCTTCTATTTACATGCATCTTATTTTTGTCACTGAACTATATTGCTATGTTCCTGATAAAAATGCTCCCTCTGGGTTCTTTGTCTACCAACTCCTTGCATTTACTTAATTTGTTGGAGTTGGTTCCTTGCATTTCCCGAAAGATTTTCAAGTGTGTTTGCATGAAAGACGGGAATTGTTCTAAGCATTTCCCGAAAGATTTTCAACAAGCGACCGTTCTTGATAAGGATGGTTATTCACCTTATATGCGTGTGATAATGGTCGTCGTGTGTTCAAAAATGGCAAATGGTTTAGTAACCAGTTAGTTGTTCCTTACAACTTGGCTATGTTAAAAAATACCAGGGCCACATGAATGTTGAGTGGTGTAACAAAGCCGGGGTGATGGAATACTTGTTAAGTATGTTACAAAAGGTCCAGATTTCTCGAAACTATATTTACAGACACCGCCATCGATCACGAAACCTCCTGATCCTAGGTGCGTGCACCAGCTTTGCGTGTTACTTTTGTTACATACATGGTTACTTCAATTTAGTGATTATTATCTTCTCGTATGCTGTGCAGCGATGGCAAGAGTGAGATAGGCTCAGAAGTCAAGAGGGTCCTGTTCATGGAAACGTCGCCTAAACAGCCCAAGGAAGAGTTGGCTCCTCAAATTCTGTCTAAAGAGGTGGGGTTCTGTATGCTTTAGCGATGCGTGCTCCTGTTTTTCCGTTAGGTATCTTTTTCTTACTGTTTCCCCTCCCCTATGCTAGCTTGGTTTGCCTGCATCTGATGCTCCGCATTCTCCGCCTGCCTCATCCGCTGGTCCTTCAGTCGACAAGTCATCTGCCAAGTTCGTCTTTCATTCACCACAGTATTTGATGTTGACCTTCTAATATACACAGGGGTGACCTAAAGTAATGTGCTTGTTTTGTGAGACTCTTAATTCTGATTTTGTCTAGGTTGCCTATGACACATTCGATTTCCTGTCCGCAATTACATTTCCTGCATTAGTCTTCCTGATTTGTTTCTGTGGCCACTTAGGTACGATATGAATCTGCATGACTTTTAACTTGCTGGTTGCACAAGTTCTTGTTTTTGGAAAGTTATCCGTTTTGAGTTCTTTGTATTGCTGACTCAATCTTTGTTGTGGTAGGTTTGTGCTATACGTTTTCCTGACCTACTCTGATTAAGATTTATTGTTAATTGCCTGTTAGGTGCAAGCAGCCGCGGACTCAGCCGGATGGAGCAGGCAAGAAGAAGAAGGCCTAAGCTAGAGACAGGTACAATCCTTTGTATTGCTCTGCATGTGCTCCTTCGGCTGGTTTTTCCGGTGCGTGCACATCTCTAGATTATTTGGGTGATTCTCTCATATCCATTTCTGCCTAATTATTTACATGTTGTTCATGTCGACCGTAAACACAGTAATATGTAGGAGAATAGAAAGAAGCCACATAGAGGTAGCAACAGGCGAAAAGTTACTTGTATCCAAAGAAGCCGCCTCATGTGCTTGTACACATGTTATTCTTCCTGAACGCACCAATTCATATGAACTGGACGCTTGTAGTAAATTAGAGCATGAGCAAACACTTTGGCCTGCCTGAAACATTACTGTTTATGGGACATTATCTCACGTTATTGTATACGACACATCTCGGTGTACACAGCACTAGCAATCAGAACAGTGAGAGATAGATCAATAGTTTGCTATATGTTAATGTGTGATACTTTACCGTCTGACGGCTGCAACCTGCGATTTACCGTTTATTTCCTTGTGGTTCCATTTTCAGAACTGCTGCCTCTAAACGATGGCGGCCTTTGGTAGCTGTTTACTCCCTGTTGTCTATCTAACGGAGAATTTGAGGGTTATCTACCTCCCTTTTGTAGTGGTCATATATATATGAACCAGTTACCAGGTGCAAGTCCTCTTCTGCATCTCATCTCGATGACGCCCTTCGATGACATTATCTCTATGCAATTGCTTTTGGTTTTCTCTATTGCCAGCTACTTATTTAGCTTGTTCCACCATGTGCTATGTTTAGCCAGGAAAGAGACTTCTCTATGAATTACTGGTTTACCACTCCTCTGGTCTTATTATTAGTAGTAGGTATGTGCTTCATGTTAGACTCCATGGCTGTGCCTGGAGGACTTTGTAAATTCCTGGTCTAGCCGCCACGGTATGCCTGTTATGATCGTGTCTATGTTATGAAAAAAAGACTTGCCTTATCTATGCTGCTTATGCTACGTTTCTGGTACTGGTGGTTTAATCCTGCTTACTGTTACATGCTTCATCATGGGTAGTAATTTTTCAATCTGATATCCAGTGTTAGACTATGTGTAATAAACGACGACTGCTTTCGTTGTGAGAACCTTCACGGGCCTCTTCCGTGTGTTTAGTTGCTGTTTTATTCTCTGGAACATCGTATATGTAACTACTGTGGTACATCCCCTCCTATCAGTGTTTTTATCAGCCGTTTTCCTGCCGATATCGTGTGGTTCGGTGTTCGGCAAGCAAAGCAGATCAACATGCTACACGTTTTATATTCTATGTTTTTCTTCAAGTGTCTCATGTCTGGTTCTCAAGAATTTAGCACCGCATCAGGTGTAGTTGCCATGTCCTGTGGTGGTCGACTACAGTGCGATAATAGGATTATTCCCAATTCTCTTTCGACGGTCCAGTGTCTTAGGTAAAATCCTAATGGTTTTGCACCAGCGGCAAGCATGCAAGATTCAGTTGATGTCATTGGGGCTGTCATGGATGACTTGCATCTCAGATTTATACTTATGAGAAAGTCACTATGAGAAAGTCACGGGTTTCTCAGATTTTCAAGGGAGTCCTGTAGCATATATATTCAGTTTTGACAATTAAACCTGTTTCCATAAAACCTTCAGACTACTCAGGTTCAAAATAGTTTTGTGGTAGCAGCGTGAAGTCTTCTGAACTAACAAGCCATGTAGTGTAACTCTAGGTTCATTCACCCCCATGCGTGAGATTGCCGCCGGTGCTCTGAGATCGCTTCTTCTCTGGACAACGGGCGATGCTTTCACGGATAGCCCAGACATTGCGAGGTCAAGAAACTCCACCGATACCGACTCCATGCCACCGTGTGTGACGGATATGGCTCAGGCACCGCCGCCGATCTTCGAATAATGGCGTAGAGATTAACTGTGATATGGGGAATTCTGGAGTACTAAGCCCTAACTTCTCGGCAAGGGATGAACAGGTTTAGGCTGAGCTGGTCGCACCAAGCCAGGTGCCAGTGCCACATGCCCGCGGCCGTATCTTGGGCCGGCACAATTTCCTTTTTTCCAACTATTTTCGTTTTCCCTTTTCTTTTCCTTCTACACTTTTGTTTTCCCCAAATTTCGTTGAAGCCCTGGATATTTCCTACATGTCATTGCTTTACAGATTAACCATTGTCGACTTTTTCAAAGTTTTCTTTCTTCATTCACAACTTAATCAGATATAAAAAAAGGTTATACGCGGCTCTCACGCGTTCGTGTGCCAAGGTTATATATTGCACTATGGATACAATTGTCTGACTTAAACAATGTAACCAAGAAACGAATAACTGATTCTCACATTTAGGAGATCCAAAAATGTTCCAGCTTATATAAGAACAAAATTTGTTATATAAGAACAAAATTTGTTGCTTCCAGTAACTAATAAGTATGAGCTTCAGTTAGATATGGACAATTTTTAAGTCAATTGCTTCCAGTATTGTAATATTGGCAGTAATTTTTTATTGCCTTAATATAAAATAAATTTGGCACAAGTTTTACAGGGTCGTGCGCCAAGGTGCACATCTAAATCTAGTTAAAAGAATTAAATCACTGGATCGGACCTCACTCAGTCAGCTCCTCTAACTCTCTTTACTCATACCATGGCCGCCCTTCCATGGCATCCCCGCCGGCGTGACACCCTCCACTGCTTCCCCGCTGCTAGCGCCGAGGACTCCGCTCTCCCCTAGTTCCCCTCCGCCTCTGCGAGGACCGTGCTCTCCCCAGGTAACCCTCCGCCGCTGCCGCGAGTTCGCCCCCTGCCCTGCCTCCTTGCCGCTGACCACTGCCCCTCCCCTGCCTGGCCACCGCTTGCTCTCTGCATGCTCTCGGCAGGACTGAGCGAAGCATGGGCGTAGGTATCCTCAGGCCGCGAGCGCGTTGGAAGGATTCGCAGCACCTGTTTTTTCCCTCTCGGCTGCTTCCCGACAAGTGATGCTGGCGAGGGATGCCCTGCTCCGGCTGGGTGGCCGTGCCTCGAGCCTCCCCGAACGTCCCAAGTGGGGTATGCTCGGTCGACGCCCCCTCTCAACCTCGCTCGAGATTGGTATTCCTCGCCCCCTCGTCTCCATTCAGCTCATAATATCCCTTTGTTTATCTTACAGTAGCTTAGTCTGATATCAATGGAATAAGTGAATCCGGATGCATTGGAAAATACAAGTAGCACCCCGTTGGAAAATATAGTGATGGTCTACTGCTGGTTATAGTTTCGAAAATTATTGGGGAACTGCTATTGATTTCCGCATTTTCATCTATCCTAGCCGCTGTGAGCTTAAAAGCTTGATAAAACGTGAATGCTATTGATTTTTTAGAGCACTGCTTTCTTTCTTCTTAACACTGGCATTAACATGGTTAGGATATAAACTTGAAGAATAGGCCAACCAGTCATTACATGTGATCCAAATTGCAA
Organism: Lolium rigidum; assembly: GCF_022539505.1. Lineage (NCBI taxonomy): Eukaryota > Viridiplantae > Streptophyta > Magnoliopsida > Poales > Poaceae > Lolium > Lolium rigidum. Next base: position 92,634,794 of record NC_061512.1, on the reverse strand, counting down.
AATTATTTTTAACAATGCATGGTATGAACCTGAGTTGGAAACATGGATTTCTTTTAGTGGAGATTTTCTTTAGGTCTGTATGTAAGGTTTTTTTGGAAACTGACTAACCAAATTAACGGATCACATCTTGCTGGCGGCTAGTCCGCTGTTCACGGAGACGACTCGGATAACCACGATTGTTTGTTAGGTTTGTCTCACAGGACCATACATACCAGGTCATGAACATGATGTCCCCATTTGTTCCAGTGAAACATATTGCATCCCACAATATCATCAAGTCCTGAACACCGAACAACATTGTAGATGAGATTGCATAGCATAGATATTTCTTTGAATAAATAAAACATGATGCACGATTTTATATTACCTGATAATTGGGTGAGTGAACCTGCCCCTACAATATTGGACTGGGCAATAAGAATAGGTATAGTTCCTCTTGGTTTTGATTGCATCTGGTATGCATCATTTCTCTGCAACCAATAGGGCTCATCGTCAATGACCACCTGAGATGCATAGTGCTGAACATCTAGAGCCATACCTATGAATATACATTGCAGCTATAAAATCAGCCTTTTATATAACATAGCTATAGAACACATGTTGCAAGTATAGAACACATGTTGCAAGTATAGAACACATGTTGCAAGTATAGAACACATGTTGCAAGTATAGAACACATGTTGCAAGTATAGAACACATGATTTCCAAGTAGCCCTGTGTTGTATCTGGGTGATTCCTGAGTTTTCAATGGCCTGTGTATCACATGGTATGTTTTGATCATTCACAGCGCCATTGACTCTTTTGTAACGTTTTGAAACCTCATCTTTATTATTTGCATACCGATCCCTTTCCCTTTGCCTTTTTGACCTCTTTAGGATCTGCATGCACATGACACTTCAGTATTTCACATAATAATGGATATAGAACGACATTGTGTTTGTTATGAAATACTGGGAGTTCGTCCGAAAGATGACATAAGGATTTCTGCTTTCTCTATTCCGTAAAATTAAGAAGTAGTAAACAATACTGCCTCCTGCAAATTGTAGTAGCATCAATGAATTTATGGGAGAATTATTTGTAAATAGAAGTAGCATGGCGAATGAATTGTGGTTGGAATCATTTTGTCATGTATAGATTATTCCAGAAAAAATTGTATGTGGTATTTGTAACATTGCAAATGAATCACAGTATCATTTTGCTAATGAAATTGTAACACTACGAATGGTTACATTATCATGTTACGGCCTTGTCAAAAAATTGTTCCTTAACAATTTGAAACAAGCTAAACTCCTAGTATTAATATCTTGTATGTGGTACTGGCTGCGAGTGATTACATTATCATCTTACGATTTACTAACACACAGACAACCCCTGTCAAAAATTGTTCCTTTCACAACTTGAAGAAGCTAAACTCCCAGTATACAGCTAAATTTGCACGGGTGCATCAGTAAGTTTTCTTTTAATTGACAATGTGCTAGGTTGGTCAGTTTATTTATGCTCTATATTTTTCGGGACAAAGCTGTTGTACAAGAAAAAAAGATGGCATCGTAGAAGCTATAAAGTGAAACCTGTATTTTAGAAAAGCTAGCAGTGTTTTCCTTGCTTATTCTTGAGATGAATAGTATTTTGCTTACTATAGGTCTTGCCAGCAATAAAAGAGAAGCATGATGAGTTTATGCTAAGAGAGCTAAAAACAAGGTGGGCAAACCATAAAGTCACGGTTCAGTGGCTTTCAAGTTTTCCTTGCTTATTCTTGCGGTCACTTACTCCACTTAGAGACGTTGGAGTTATTTGCTTCCGAGACTTGGTAAACTGACACTTTCTAAGTTCGTACTCTTGCTCAGTGTATACTATTAAGTTTCTTTTTGTTCTAAGGGGCTTGCTCCAGTACAACCCCTCCCCCTAAACTCGTAGAGCCCATCCAAGCCCATATCCAAAACCATGTATATCTATGTATAGGTATACAGATCCATGTATAGGCGTGATGCAGTCTTCAATCTCTGTCCCGCACACAACCCTGAGTCGCCCAACCTCGCCGTTGTCGACCGTCGTGCTTCTTCACCGCGGGCAGGTCGGCGTCTGCTTGGCCGCATCATCGTCGCCCATCGCCGCCGGCCAGACAAGCAGTCAGACATGTCCGGCAACAAGTCCGGCAACAAGTCCGGCAATTTTTTTTTTCTCTAACAACAAGTCCAGCAACTCCCAATAGCCCACATTAAAATTTCGTCGCTCGGAACTACTTCGACGGACATGTATCGGCCGGACTGTCCGTCGCGTCAACGCGCCGCCGCCTTGCCCTGCCGCCGCCTTGCCGCGCCTCCACCCTTGCCGGCACACACCTGCAAGGCCATTCCGAGCTGCGTGCCGGCCGGATCCACCTTGGAGTGCATAGTGCCTGGCCAGCACTGCCACCACCACCAGTCCGCCGGCCGCGACCGTCACCAGCGATGAACCGGCATACGCATGTACTGGTATACATACATATGATAGAAAGACGTATAATTTTGGTTGGGCTATACGGGTTTTGTAGTATTAATTATGAAGGGGTATCGGACGATCTCAGCCGTTCTTGTGTTTGAGTTTGTCTAAGTTTAGGTTGAGTTTGAGGGGAGGGGGTTGTACCGGAGCAAAGGTCTTGTTCTAATCAGCCAACTCATGGTAACAGGTATTTCAAGCAATGAAATGAAAGGTAGAAGATGCGGTGATAGTTTTGGTGAGTCTTTGCACCTCTAGATGAATATGTATCGAGTAGTTCGAATTAAGTAATATGGTTTTGAAAAAAAAGGAATAAATATACTTAGAAGATAATTAGCTGTTATCACTCACTTTTGTGCCTTCGAATGATTTCTGCATTATTGAAGGCTTCATCGCAGAGTGGTGAAGCAGTGATTGCATTATGTACGTTGATAATTCATTGAAGCCAACGCAATAGAAGCTGCAGAATACGTATTCTTCGAACACACAAACATCACCAGTTTGTTCTAGATATTTGAGTGAAATTGTTTTGCAGCTAAAACCGGACCTAGCCCGAGCTTTATATGTAACTCATCTTTCAGCAGGAACTTTGTCGACATATTCAGACAACTAACAGTTGTGGTTGTGCATTTCTGAATACTTTTTCTCCTTGATTGAGACTCCTAAACGCGTGGTGAAATGTAAGTGTTTTCATTCTGTTTTGATTTTTTACGTGGTGATCATTTAGAACACTTGATTCCTGCTATGAGGAAAATTTTCTTCCTTCAGGTAGCTACAGCATGGGGGATATTTGACATTGAGATTGAAACTGATTGACAGGCGCTTGACAAAAGTTCTCTGTTTGAAGACGCCAAACCTGAAGGAACTTGAAGAAACTTGTGGAGTTGCTCGCCGGGCGTCCGTCGTCAGGCCAGTGTGGGTGTTGTCAGCGGCCTCGAGTCCCCGGCGTGCAGGGTGGTCTTGTGTCCCCGGCGTGCAGGGCGTCAGTGTTGGCACGCGTCTGCGTGGAGGGCGTCGGCGTTGGCAGCCGTCTGCATGGAGGCGACAGGGCGTCAGGGGATTCCCCGGCGTTAAGGCGATAGGCGACGACGGCGAGAGGACTGCGGCGGCGATGACGACGGCGTCGACGGTGAGAAGGACTGCTGCGGTGGCAGGGGAGGCGACGATCTGAGGAGTTGATGGTGATGGCTGGGAGGCGATGGCCTGAGGAGTTCGTGGAGATTGCAGGGGAGGCCACGGTCTGAGGACTGAGGTCGTGGTACGATGAACGGTTCATGCAATGAACGGTTCATGCAATGAACGGTTCGTTCGTTTTTTCGTTTTTATAAGAGGAAAAGCGGAAAAATGATCAGCGCTAGGCTACCGCGGTGGATGTTGTCTGCTCCCGTCAAACACGGGAGGGATATGAGGCGTTAAATTTTTTGATTGTGCGGCCAAGATGTCTTGGATGGGACTCTCTGGGCCTTTTAATTGTAGTGGTGATTTGGGCATTTTCATTTGAGCAAGTCTGGTGCCCTTATAAAATTCGTCTTTACGGACTGTTCTGTTTTGACAGATTCTTCCTTTTATTTCGCATTGCTTCTTTTGCTATGTGGGATGGATTTCTTTGTTCCATTGACTTCCAGTAGCTTTGGGCAATGTCCGAAGTGTTAAGAATGATTGTGTCACCTCTCGAACATGTGAGTTTTGATTATGCACTAACCCTCTAATGAGTTTGTTTCGAGTTTGGTGTGAAGGAAGTTTTCAAGGGTCAAGAGAGGAGGATGATATACTATGATCAAGGAGAGTGAAAGCTCTAAGCTTGGGGATGCCCCGGTGGTTCATCCCTGCATATTTCAAGAAGACTCAAGCATCTAAGCTTGGGGATGCCCAAGGCATCCCCTTCTTCATCGACAAATTATCAGGTTTCTTCTCTTGAAACTATATTTTTATTCGGTCACATCTTATGTACTTTACTTGGAGCGTTTGTGTGCTTTTATTTTCGTTTTGTTATTTTCATTCTCTGAATAAATACATGCTTGTGTGGGAGAGAGACACTCTCCGCTGTTTCGTATGAACACATGTGTTCTTAGCTATACTTTTAATGTTCATGGCGAAGGTTGAAACTGCTTCGTTAATTGTTATATGGTTGGAAACGGGAAATGCTACATGTAGTAATTGGTAAAATGTCTTGGATAATGTGATACTTGGCAATTGTTGTGCTTATGTTTAAGCTCTTGCATCATATACTTTGCACCTATTAATGAAGAAATACATAGAGCTTGCTAAAATTTGGTTTGCATAATTGGTCTCTTTAAAGTCTAGATAATTTCTAGTATTGAGTTTTGAACAACAAGGAAGACGGTGTAGAGTATTATAATATTTACAATATGTCTTTTATGTGAGTTTTGCTGCACCGGTTCATCCTTGTGTTTGTTTCAAATAACCTTGCTAGCCTAAACCTTGTATCGAGAGGGAATACTTCTCATACATCCAAAATTCTTGAGCCAACCACTATGCCATTTGTGTCCACCATACCTACCTACTACATGGTATTTCTCCGCCATTCCAAAGTAAATTGCTTGAGTGCTACCTTTAAATAATTCAAAATTTATCGCCTCTTATTTGTGTCAATGTTTTATAGCTCATGAGGAAGTATGTGGTGTTTTATCTTTCGATCTTGTCATTTACTTTTGACAGACTTTCACAATGGACTAGTGGCACATCCGCTTATCCAATAATTTTGCAAAAAGAGCTCGCAATGGGGTTCGCAGCCCCAATTAATTAACTTTCATTAATAATTCTCTTCACATGTTTTGCTCGATTCATCGGTAAGCAACTTAATTTTGCAAATAGACACTCCTCCATGGTATGTGAATGTTGGAAGGCACCCGAGGATTCGGTTAGCCATGGCTTGTGTAAGCAAAAGGTTGGGAGGAGTGTCATCCATAAATAAAGAAAAACTAAACTAAAGTACATGTGTAAACAAAAGAGAAGAGGGATGATCCACCTTGTCGGTAGAGATAATGTCCTTCATGGGAGCCGCTCTTGAAAGTCCGGTTGATGAGGTAGTTAGAGTGCCCACTACCATTCGTTGACAACAACAAACACCTCTCAAAATTTTACTTTTATGCTCTCTTTATGTTTTCAAAACCAAAGCTCTAGCACAAATATAGCAATCGATGCTTTCCTCTTTGAAGGACCATTCTTTTACTTTTATGTTGAGTCAGTTCACCTATTTCTCTCCACCTCAAGAAGCAAACACTTGTGTGAACTGTGCATTGATTCCTACATACTTGCATATTGCACTTATTATATTACTCTATGTTCACAATTATCCATGAGATATACATGTTACAAGTTGAAAGCAACCGCTGAAACTTAATCTTCCTTTGTGTTGCTTCAATACCTTTACTTTGATTTATTGCTTTATGAGTTAACTCTTATGCAAGACTTATTGATGCTTGTCTTGAAGTACTATTCATGAAAAGTCTTTGCTTTATGATTCAGTTGTTTACTCATGTCATTACCATTGTTTTGATCGGTGCATTCATTACATATGCTTACAATAGTATGATCAAGGTTATGATGGCATGTCACTCCAGAAATTATCTTTGTTATCGTTTACCTGCTCGGGGCGAGCAGGAACTAAGCTTGAGGTTGCTGATACGTCTCCGACGTATCGATAATTTCTTATGTTCCATGCCACATTATTGATGATATCTACATGTTTTATGCATACTTTATGTCATTATTATGCGTTTTCCGGAACTAACCTATTGACGAGATGCCGAAGGGCCGCTCTCGTTTTCTGCTGTTTTTGGTTCCAGAAATCCTAGTAACGATATATTCTCGGAATTGGACGAAATCAACGCCCAGGTTCCTATTTTGCCCGGAAGCATCCAGAACACACGAGAACCGCCAGAGAGGGGGCACAGGCCCACCAGACGCCAGGCTGGCGCGGCCTGGGGGTGGCCCGCGCCCCCTATGGTGTCGTCGCCCCGTTGACCTTCTGACGCCGCCTCTTCGCCTATAAAAAGGTCCCAGACCTAAAACCTCGAGACGAAAAAGCCACGGTACGAGAAACCTTCCAGAGCCGCCGCCATCGCGAAGCCAAGATCTGGGGGACAGGAGTCTCTGTTCCGGCACGCCGCCGGGACGGGGAAGTGCCCCGGAAGGCTTCTCCATCGACACCACCGCCATCTCCATCAACGCTGCTGTCTCCCATGAGGAGGGAGTAGTTCTCCATCGAGGCTCGGGGCTGTACCGGTAGCTATGTGGTTAATCTCTCTCCTATGTACTTCAATACAATAATCTCATGAGCTGCCTTACATGATTGAGATTCATATGATTATGCTTGTAATCTAGATGTCATTATGCTAGTCAAGTGGGTTTTACTTATGTGATCTCCGGAGACTCCTTGTCCCACGTGTGTAAAGGTGATAGTGTGTGCACCGTGTGGGTCTCTTAGGCTATATTTCACGGAATACTTATTCGCTGTTATGAATGGCATAGTGAAGTGCTTATTTATATCTCTTTATGATTGCAATGTGTTTTGTATCACAATTTATCCGTGTGCTACTCTAGTGATGTTATTAAAGTAGTTTTATTCCTCCCGCACGGTGTAATGGTGACAAGTGTGTGCATCCGTGTTAGTACTTGGCGTAGGCTATGATTGTGATCTCTTGTAGATTATGAAGTTAACTATTGCTATGATGGTATTGATGTGATCTATTCCTCCTACATAGTGTGAAGGTGACAAGTGTGCATGCTGTGTTAGTACTTGGTTTAGTCGTGTTGATCTTTCATGCACTCTAAGGTTATTTAAATATGAACATTGAATTGTGGAGCTTGTTAACTCCGGCATTGAGGGTTCGTGTAATCCTACGCAATGTGTTCATCATCCAACAAGAGAGTGTAGAGTATGCATTTATCTATTCCGTTATGTGATCAATGTTGAGAGTGTCCACTAGTGAAAGTGTAATCCCTAGGCCTTGTTCCTAAATATCGCTATCGCTGCTTGTTTACTCGTTTTACTCGCGTTACTATCGCTGCGTTACTACCGCTTGTTTATCGTCCCGGGCAAAGCACTTTTCTGGTGCCGTTGCCACTGCTCGCATTTATTCATACCACCTGTATTTCACTATCTCTTCGCCGAACTAGTGCACCTATTAGGTGTGTTGGGGACACAAGAGACTTCTTGCTTTGTGGTTGCAGGGTTGCATGAGAGGGATATCTTTGACCTCTTCCTCCCTGAGTTCGATAAACCTTGGGTGATCCACTTAAGGGAAACTTGCTGCTGTTCTACAAACCTCTGCTCTTGGAGGCCCAACACTGTCTACAAGAATAGAAGCACCCGTAGACATCACTATGCAAAACTATTGAATACCACTCTCCAATTCGTTGCGATCTGGAGTTTTATGCTACTGAAAGTTTGTGTGATATGTTGTTCCATTGGGGATTAGAAGATTGCAATCTACCGCTTTGTGGTCGTTGGCTACGTGCGCAAGTGTGTGGAGTTGCGAATATCTTGCAGGGTTGAGAGCTGTTGCATTGGCATCAGGAATCAATCGAGAGACTTCGTCGCGTCATACAAGTTATCGTCCTCATCATCATCGATTTCATCCGCTGCTACCATCACGTGTTCATCAACACCCGTCGCTTTTTGAGAAGATCGGGCCACCCCATATCATCTTGGTATCAGATTTCCAGTTTTCCTCGGTAAGCCTTCCACAATCCACCCCATAGTTGAGTTGTGAGTGTTTTCCTATCCAGAAAAAGCCATAAAAAGTTAGGGTTAGGGTTTGCCATAGCCATAGATTGCACTAATTTCGAGTTTTAGTTGCTTTTCGTAGTTGTTTTTGCGTATCTTTATCGTTCATCTAGTAGAATTGTTAGGGTTTGTGTTTTCTCTATCATCTAGTTTATCATAGTGTGTCAGTTTTTGTTGCTCCGAGTCCACATAGCATACAGTGTGCTTGTTCCCAACCATAGACACAGCCTATCGATATAAAGTGACTAGGAACTTCCCCAGAAGAGACTAGTTTTACCGCTCGACAGGCTGCTCATTAGGGTTTTGGTGCTTTGCAATTTCTGTTGGCCGTGTTATCAAGGAGTTGAGTCAAAAAAAAGAGAAAATTGAAAAGAAGCAAAAAGAGCTACATAGCTGTGTGTGTTCTACAAAAAGAAAATCCAAAAAGAAAAAAGTGAAGTACTAGTTGAATCAAGTGAAGGCCTAAGTTTACTTTACTGCACCCGTAGTTGAGCAATCTTGTGTCTGTCTCGTTGAGCTTTGCTAGCGTCTCTCTAGTGCATTGCAACCTTCCCCACATATAGTTGCATTGCCCCATTATATCGCCTTGTGTGAGTATCATTGGTTGTCTACGGTCAACGCTAGAGCTTGTTATTGGTGCAAATAGGTAGCCCACCTACAGCCCCACATATATCCTGCTTTGTCGTGTGATTGTTCTTATACCCTTGATATTCGCTTCGCTACATCCGTGCACTAGTCCGTCAATCCAAGTTGGTAAGCAATACTAATTCACTTTGGAGCGGTAAGATTTACCTTTCTTATCAGTTTTGAGTGAGTTGTGAGAGTACCACCAAAGATTTTTGTTTAGTGCACTAACCTACTAATCATGTCTTCTACCGAGAATGTTGATGTGATGCAGAAAAAGGACGCCGCTACACCAGTTACTTGGCGTGAATTTGAGGAACTTCGTGATCACATGCAACGTGAAATATGAGTTGCTAGTGATGTGTTGGACAAGGATATTCAGAGTGTACACTTGAAGGTCGATGAGGCTAGCTACTACAGCGGTTAATACCGTTCAAACATCGGTGACGACTCTTCAAGCATCTATACAAGCTTTGACAACCGCCGCTGGTGAGATACGTACAATGGTGCAACAACAACCACCACTTGACGAAGATGGCAGTGTGCAAGGTGACAATGCCGAAGCTGCTAATGCTCAAGGGCGTGGTGTTGGCCGTGGTCTTGGACGTGGCGTTGGAGACGCGTTCCGTGGTCGTGGTTTTGTCCCCGTCGGAGCCCAACGTGTTCTACAACAACAAGACGATGGTTTGGGTAAGCCCAAGTTCTCAATTCCCAGATTTGAAGGAGGTACTGATGTTGAAGAATATCTCACATGGGAGCTGAAGATTGAGAGATTATGGCGTTTACATCCTGACTATACTGAAGATAGGAAGATCAAGCTTGCTTCCTCTCGAATTTGATGGTTATGCATTGCGTTGGTGGGATGGACTTGTGAGTGCTCGAGAAGAAGATGGTGAGCTGCCTATTATCACATGGCGTGCTATGAAGGCGGCAATGAGAGCTCGTTTTGTGCCTACCAATTACTTGCGTTCCGTCTTTGACAAGTTGACCCAATTGAAACAAGGTGTGTTGACGGTTGATGCTTACTACATGGAGATGGAGATGCTTATGCAGCGTGCCCGTGTCCGTGAGTCTCTTGAGATGACACTACAGCGATTTCTGAATGGTCTCCGATTTAACATCAAGGGCATTGTGCGTCATCACACTTATGCTACTATGAATGAGTTGCTACATCATGCAAGAGAAGCTGAGTCACAGTTGGCTGAAGAACTGCAAATGAAGGGCCGTGCTATCGGCGCTGGGCGCTACACGCCCCGCGCGCCGCCCTCCATGGCGCCATCATCGCGCCCTGCGGATGTTCCTACTTCGTCTAGCAAGCCGGTCTCTACGGTGTCTAACACAAAGAAGCCCGTCCCTGCAGCAAGTGGAACTAGTTCTAACATGTCAACAGCGCGCAACCGTGATATGGTTTGTCATACATGTGGTGGCAAGGGTCACTTCAAGAAGGATTGTCCTAATCGCAAAGTTATGATCATTAATGAGGACAATGAGTATGAAACTGGAGATGATGTTGATCCAAATGCTCCAGATGAGGATGATTATGACAGTGATGGGTTTGATTCTTTCCCTTCTGAAGCTCAAACTATTGTTGTCTTGCAGCGTGTTCTTAATGTGGAGTCAAGTGCAGCTACACAGCGCTGTAATTTGTTCCAAACAAAGGCACTAGTTGGTCCTGATAAAGCTTGCAAGGTCATTATTGATGGCGGGAGTTGTCGCAATCTAGCAAGCAAAGAGTTATGTGCCAAGCTGAAACTGAAGTATCTACCGCACCCGCATCCATATTATATTCAGTGGTTGAGCAATAATGGTGAGATGAAGGTGAGCCACTTGGTGTGTGTTGATTTTGAGATTGGACCGTATAAGGATTCCATTGACTTTGATGTGGTTCCTATGACGGTTTGCCACCTGCTGTTGGGCCGGCCATGGCTCTATGACCGTTCTGTGCAACACAATGGCCGCGCCAATACATATCACTTGGAGTTCAAGGGCAAGAAAATTAACTTACAGCCTATGTCACCACAGCAAATTGTCAATGAGTCTCGTCAGAAGATTGAAGTAAACTTGGAGGATGCATCCATAGATAGGCGAGAGAATTGTAATGCCGTGAGTGATATAACGAAAAGTGAGAGAGTGAATTCCTTAGTCTCATTAGCCACCAAACAAGACATGAGAGAATTTTGTGAGGATCCTACAGCCATGCCTATTGTGCTCATGTACAAGGGTACGGTTTTGGTTTCTAACGACATGACCCCTCTTCCTCTTGGTGTTTCTAATGTTTTGCAGGAATTCAGCGACGTGTTTCCGGAAGAGGTACCCGTAGGACTTCCACCATTGCAAGGTATTGAGCATCAAATTGACTTGATTCCCGGAGCATCGCTGCCCAATAGGGCGCCATATAGGATGAATCCCGAAGAGACGAAGGAGATACAGAAGCAAGTACAAGCGCTACTCGACAAAGGTTATATCCGCATAAGCCTTAGTCCTTGTGTCTGTTCTCGTTATTCTTGTTCCTAAGAAAGATGGTACATGGCGTATGTGTGTAGATTGTAGAGCGATAAACAACATTACTATTCGATATCGTCATCCTATTCCCCGTTTAGAGGATATGCTAGATGAATTGAGTGGTGCTCGTTGTTTTCACTAAAATTGATTTGCGTAGTGGTTATCATCAAATTAGGATGAAAGAAGGGGATGAGTGGAAAACCGCCTTTAAAACAAAATTTGGTTTATATGAGTGGTTAGTAATGCCTTTTGGTTTGACTAATGCACCTAGCACTTTCATGAGACTGATGAACCATGTTTTGCGTGATTTTATTGGCAAGTTTGTGGTTGTGTATTTTGATGACATATTAATTTACAGCCGCAATGAATCTGATCATATTATACATATTCGACATGTTTTGCAAGTGTTGCGTGATAGTAAACTCTATGGTAATCTTGAGAAGTGCACATTTTGCAAAGATAAGGTCATATTTCTGGGTTATGTTGTCTCTAAGCATGGAGTAGAAGTAGATGTGTCTAAAATTGAAGCTATTCAAAATTGGCCTACTCCCATGAATGTGAGTCAAGTTAGAAGTTTTCATGGTCTAGCTGGGTTTTATCGCCGTTTTGTGCCCAATTTTTCTGCTATTGCTGCACCTTTGAATGAATTGACTAAAAAGGGTGTTGTCTTTGAGTGGGGCGTTGCCCAAGATCATGCGTTTGATGAACTGAAACGATTGTTAACTTCTGCACCGTTGCTTGCACTTCCTGATTTCAATAAGCAATTTGAGATTGAATGTGATGCTAGTGGTATTGGAATTGGTGGTGTGTTGATGCAAGAGGGTCGCCCAATTGCATATTTTTCCGAGAAACTTTCCGGTGCTAAGTTGAACTATCCAATATATGATAAAGAATTGTATGCTTTAATTAGAGTTCTTGAGGTTTGGCAACATTATTTGTGGCCAAAAGAATTTATCATACATTCTCGATCATGAAGCTTTGAAATATCCGAAAGCCCAATCTACTTTGCATAGGCGTCTTGCTAAGTGGGTTGAGTTTATTGAGTCTTTTCCGTACATTATTAAGCATAAGAAGGGAAAAGATAATATTGTTGCTGATGCTCTATCTAGGAAGACTATGCTGTTAACTCAACTTGATGTTAAAATTCCTGGATTAGAGATACTATGTGATTTGTATGCCACTGATCATGATTTTGCTGAACCATATCGCTTGTGTGCTATTGGTAAAGCATGGGAAAAATATCAAATACATGATGGGTTCTTGTTTAGAGCTAACAAACTATGTGTTCCAGAATCGTCTGTGCGTTTGCTCTTATTGCAGGAATCACATGCCGGAGGTTTGATGGGTCACTGATAAGGGGTGGCCCGATCTTCTCAGTAAGCGACGGGTGGTGATGAACAGACGATGGTAGCAGCGGATGAAATCGATGATGATGAGGAGGATAACTTGTATGACGCCGACGAAGTCTCTCGATTGATTCCTGATGCCAATGCAACAGCTCTCAACCCTGCACGATATTCGCAACTCCACACACTTGCGCACGTAGCCGCCGACCACGAAGCGGTAGATTGCAATCTTCTAATCCCCAATGGAACAACAGATCACACAAACTTTCAGTAGCATAAAACTCCAGATCGCAACGAATTGGAGAGTTGGGGAACAATAGTTTTGCTTAGCAAACAACTATGAACTAGGGTTTATCTTAAACGTGGTCTAAAGCAGCTAGGGGGTCGTCCAAGGCATTTATATAGGCGTCCGGGACGAGTTCTGGTCGAAAAGATACAAGAATAACCGACCCAGAATAGATCTGGTCGAGACAGACTCGGACTGGTCCGGTCTGGGGTCCGGTCAACCGGGCTGTGGACCGGGCGGTCCGGTCTGTGGTCCGGTCAATCGGTCGGAAACCGGAAACTTCGCAACTTTCCGGTTTCGCCCGTACGATAAATTTCATCCGGTTGGCGGCCGGTTGTCGACCGGCCGACCGGCCGGGGACCGGGCTGGCCGGTCCGGGGGCCGGTCCGACCGGGTTCTGGACCGGCCCGGACGTCGTCTTCTCCTCTCGCGCATGCCTCCCGCTCCTCCTCGCGCGTCCATGAGATATCTTCATGTCCAGCTCCATGTCCAGCCTTCACGGCCATCTTGACGTCCGTCTTCATGTCCAGCTGCTCCTCTCCTCGTGCGATGCTTGTCTCCTTTTGATACCCGATGATACATAAGTAATAGGACTTAGGCAAGTATAAAGTTCTCATCAATCAAAGTATCGTTTAGAAACAAGTTCACCTGTTGTTTAAGTAGCTTCGCACGAGCTCTTGTAATTGGTCCAATCCGAACTTCATTGGACTTGAGCTTCACAGCAGGTTCATCTTCATTTGTTAATGACGGAGGTAGTGGTGAAGTAGGGATGTCCTCATCAGTCACTTTGGGCGTGAGAAGACGCTACTCATGCTCGCTGATCACTTTTATTGGCCAAAGATGAGGCGGGACGTGGATAGGTATGTGAAGAAGTGTATTACTTGCAACAAGTCCAAGTCCAAGCTGAAGCCTCACGGTTTGTATACTCCGTTACCGGCACCTACTACACCTTGGGAGGATATAAGTATGGATTTTGTGTTGGGTTGGCCGCGTACTAAAAGAGGCCATGATTCTATATTTGTGGTAGTGGATATATTTTCTAAGATGTCACACTTTATTGCCTGCCACAAGAGCGACGATGCGTCGCATATTGCTAACCTGTTTTTCAGGGAGATTGTACGTCTACATGGAGTTCCGAAGACTATTGTTTCGATCGTGACGTGAAGTTTATGAGCTACTTCGGAAGACGCTTTGGAGAAAGCCGGGGACGAAGCCGCTGTTCAGCACTACTTGTCATCCCCAAACTGATGGTCAAACTGAAGTGGTGAATCGAACCTTGTCACAACTGTTGAGATCAATGATCAAGAAGAACCTGAAGGAGTGGGAAGAGTGTTTGCCGCATGTAGAGTTTGCTTACAACAGGGCGGTACACTCTACCACAGAGCTGTGTCCTTTTGAGGTGGTGTATGGTTTCAAACCCATTACTCCACTTGACTTGTTGCCTTTGCCCATACATGAGAGAGTTAATATGGAGGCATCCAAGAGGGCAGATTTTGTGAAGAAAATACATATGAAGACTAAAGAGTTGATCGAGAAGAAAGGCAAGAGCAATGCTGCAAGGAAGAACAAGAAACACAAGGAGATGTTGTTCAAGCCTGGTGATATGGTCTGGGTACATTTTCGCAAGGATAGATTCCCGAAGCTGAGGAAGTCTAAGTTGAAGCCTCGTGGTGCTGGTCCTTACAAAGTGCTTGCCAAGATCAATGATAATGCATACTCGATAGATCTTCCAGTTGATGAGTTTGGTGTCAGTAATTCTTTCAATGGTACTGATTTGACACCATATGACGGAGAAGACCTTGGAGCGTCGAGGTCGACGCCTTTTGAAGGGGGGGAGATGATGAGGACATCCCTACCTCACTACTAACTCCGTCATTGCAAGATGAAGATGAAGCTGTGAAGCTCAAGTCCAATGAAGTTAGGATTGGACCAATGACACGAGCTCATGCGAAGCTACTTAAACAACAGGTGAACTTGTTCCTAAACGATACTTTGATCGACGAGAACTTTATATTACCTAAGTCGTATTACTTATGTATGATCAGGTATGAGGAGGAACCAAGCATCGCACGAGGAGGAGAGGAGCAGCTGGACAAGAAACTGGACGTGAAGCTGGACATGGAGCTGGACGTGAAGACATCCCATGGACGCGCGAGGGAGGAGCGGGAGGCATGCGCGAGAGGAGGAGTTCTTCAGGCCGGTCACAGGCCCGGTCAGACCGGCCGTGGCACCGGGCCACCCGGTCGCAAACCGGATTTTTCGCTTGTGCCATCCGGGCAACAACCAGGGAACGTGGACGCTTCGTCCGGTTTCCGCCCGGTCACAGATCCGGTCTAGGACCGGACCACCCGGTCCCAGGCCCGGTCGACCGGCCCCCAGACCGGCCGAGTTCGAGTCTGTCTCGACCAGATCTATTCTGGGTCGGTTATTTCCGTACTTTTTCGACCTGAGGTCGTCCCGAACACCTATATAAGTACCTGGGACGCCCCCAAAGTTGCTTTAGACCAAGTTTAAGATAAACCCTAGTTCTTAGTTGTTTGCTATGCAAAACTATTGAATACCACTCTCCAATTCGTTGCGATCTGGAGTTTTATGCTACTGAAAGTTTGTGTGATCTGCTGTTCCATTGGGGATAAGAAGATTGCAATCTACCGCTTCGTGGTCGTTGGCTACGTGCGCAAGTGTGTGGAGTTGCGAATATCTTGCAGGGTTGAGAGCTGTTGCATTGGCATCAGGAATCAATCGAGAGACTTCGTCGCGTCATACAAGTTATCCTCCTCATCATCATCGATTTCATCCGCTGCTACCATCACGTGTTCATCAACACCCGTCGCTTACTGAGAAGATCGGGCCACCCCATATCATGCACTGACGGCAATTAGTCAATGTTGTAGACCGCACGGTCAATGGATTAGGGTTTCCCTGGAAAGCGAGCCTAGGAGGGTGGGAATGACCCAAAAATTGTGTGTGTCCACATGGTGTGTACACTATCATGGTGGGGTGTTTTTTGAAACAATTTTGTACCCCGGGTGCGTCCGGCTACACGCACATGCCCTGACGGCAATTAGTCAATGTTGTAGACTATACGGTCACTGGATGAGGGTTTCCCTGGAAAAAGATCCTAGGACGTTGGGAATAACCCAAAAAAATTGTGTGTGTCCACATGGTTTGTAAAATATCATGGTGGGGTGTTGTTTGAACCAATTTTGTACCCCCGGGTGTGTCCGGCTACACGCACATGCGCTGACGGCAATTAGGCATGTTCTAGACGTATAGGGTGGAACTCCTAGGAAGGGCTAACCAGAGGGAATCTTGAGATAGTATGAATCAATCCTTGACACCACATTTCCCAATGAAATAACCAAGCTCAAACGAAGTCACAATGCCACCGCGGCACAGCCGCCGGGGTGTACTCAATGTTGTAGACCGCACGGTCAATGGATTAGGGTTTCCCCGGAAAGCGAGCCTCGGAGGGTAGGAATGACCCAAAAATTTGTGTGTGTCCACATGGTGTGTACACTATCATGGTGGGGTGTTTTTTGAACCAATTTTATACCCCGGGTGCGTCCGGCTACACGCACATGCACCGACCGCAATTAGTCAATGTTGTAGACCGCACGGTCAATGGATTAGGGTTTCCCTGGAAAGCGATCCTAGGAGGCTGGGAATAACCCAAAAAATTGTGTGTGTCCACATGGTGTGTACAATATCATGGTGGGGTGTTGTTTGAACCAATTTTGTACCCCCGGGTGCGTCCGGCTACACGCACATGCGCTGACGACATTTAGGCATGTTCTAGACGTATAGGATGGAACTCCTTGGAAGGGCTAACCAGAGGGAATCTTGAGATAGTATGGATCAATCCTTGACACCACATGTCCCAATGACCTAACCAAGCTCAAACGAAGTCACAATGCCACCGCGGCACAGCCGCTGGGGTGTCGTCAATGTTGTAGACCGCACGTTCAATGGATTAGGGTTTCCTGGAAAGCGAGCCTCGGAGGGTGGGATGACCCAAAAAATTGTGTGTGTCCACATGGTGCGTACACTATCATGGTGGGGTGTTTTTTGAACCAATTTATACCCTCGGGTGCGTTCGGCTACACGCACATGCACTGACGGCAATTAGTCAATGTTGTAGACCGCACGGTCAATGGATTAGGGTTTCCATGGAAAGCGAGCCTAGGAGGGTGGGAATGACCCAAAATATTGTGTGTGTCCACATGGTGTGTACACTATCATGGTGGGGTGTTTTTTGAAACAATTTTGTACCCCGGGTGCGTCCGGCTACACGCACATGCGCTGACGGCAATTAGTCAATGTTGTAGACTATACGGTCACTGGATTAGGGTTTCCCTGGAAAAAGATCCTAGGAGGGTGGGAATAACCCAAAAAATTGTGTGTGTCCACATGGTTTGTACGCTATCATGGTGGGGTGTTGTTTGAACCAATTTAGTACCCCCGGGTGTGTCCGGCTACACGCACATGCGCTGACGGCAATTAGGCATGTTCTAGACGTATATGGTGGAACTCCTAGGATGGGCTAACCAGAGGGAATCTTGAGATAGTATGGATCAATCCTTGACACCACATTTCCCAATGAAATAACAAAACTCAAACGAAGTCACAATGCCACCGCGGCACAGCCGCTGGGGTGTACTCAATGTTGTAGACCGCACGGTCAATGGATTAGGGTTTCCCTGGAAAGCGAGCCTCGGAGGGTAGGAATGACCCAAAAATTTATGTGTGTCCACACGGTGTGTACACTATCATGGTGGGGTGTTTTTTGAACCAATTTTATACCCTCGGGTGCGTCCGGCTACACGCACATGCACTGACTGCAATTAGTCAATGTTTTAGACCGCACGGTCAATGGATTAGGGTTTCCCTGGAAAGCGATCCTAGGAGGCTGGGAATAACCCAAAA
>NC_061512.1:92596023-92616783 GCF_022539505.1 Lolium rigidum | reverse complement strand
GTGTTTCATAGATTAGATATTGGATTTATTCGTCTTGCGGTAGGAATTTTTTTTTGTTTTCTATGCTACGAACCCCATCAGTAGGAGGGCTCGGCGTCCTCGGAGTCATGCTGCTGGTGGAAGTTGTGTATCTTCAGCTTCTCATCCACCTCCTCCTTAGAGTGCAACCATGGTTTCCTGTTGATACTGAACAAATCTAGTTGGGGCAAAGGGACTTCCCTCTCTTCCCCGTCAGCAAACAACACTCTATAAACAATATTATCTAACCTAGAGTGAGCTGTAACAAATTGATGACTCTTCATAGCAGCAATATCAAGCCTCATAGGAGTTATTCTCACATCATTAGGGTCAAGAGGAAGCTCTAAATATGCTAAAACGCGCGAAGCAATAATTCCTCCAAATATAGGCCCCTTGTTAGACAAGCGGCGAGCAACAAGAGCACCAAGATGATAAGGCGTGTCCCCAGTGAGTGCAACAATTAAGAAACCCAGGTGATAGCTAGATATGTTGCTAGTGTTCTCCCTACCAAGAATGCTAGTACCGATATAGTAAGCAATATACTTAATGGCGGGGAGTTGAATGTTTCTTATCTTGCCACGCTGAATGGTGCGACAATCATCGTTGGTGATCTCTCGATAGAGCTCCAGCAATTTCTTGGGGTTGTCCTCAATCTTCCTTGCTGTACCTACAGGTGCAATACCCAATGCAGCACAAAAACTTTCCAACTTCATAGTAATAGGCTTACCATAGATCTTAAAGTCTACGGTCGGGCGAAAAATGCTTATTGTTGAACTTGAAGCTCTCCACAAAGATTTTAGTGAGCGTGTAGTATTTCTCACTCTCATCTGCCACATAGGTGGTTAAACCCGCCTTACCGACGAGGGTCAAGAAATCATCCAACAACCCTGCATTACCCAAAAAGTCATAGCATGGAAAGGATGCAGCATTGGGGACTCCATTGTCCTCCTCGGGTGCGAAGCTTGGTGCGATGAGGTCCTCATTGTAGGATGGCCTCGAATCGGGTGGATGACCTCGAGGGCCTCCCCGTGCTTGTTGTCTCCCCTTGGAACACTTCTCCAAAGTTAAATTTGTCCATCCCCCTTTTCTGAAATTTTTCAACAAACAATATAAAATTTGATTTGGTGTCATATAATTGAGGGAAACTACCATAGGAACTTGCTAGAGTACTAATCATGCATCAAAACTAGTTTCTACCACTTAGAACAAGCATGCAAGCTCACTAAACATGTTACCTACAGCAGCAAAATATGCAAGATATACTCCACCAAACAAAATTCTACTTGGAGGGTTGGAGGAGTCACATACCGAAGAGCAAATGTGCCAAATTTCGGACGAAATCTGAGCTGAGCAAAGAGATCGAGAAATCTGGAGTTCTTGAGCAAAAACACGAGTGAGAGGAAGCTGGTGTCGATTTTTTCGGGAGAGAGAAGAGTGTGGGAGGAAGAGATGCTGAAGTGGGGTAAAGGGGGGCCCACACACCAGGGTGGCGCGCCCCCCTTGCTGGCCGCGCCAGCCTGTGGGGTGCCACCCTGGGGTGCCCCACTAGTCATCCCCAGGTGCTCCCAGGTGCCTCGTCGAAAAATAGGACCAACGGTATAATTTTTGTGAATTTTTGAAAACTTTGAAAAATGCACATTTCTGGGTATTAAGTTTATTATTACTGAGCAGGAAAAATTTTGAAATCTCTAATCAACTAAGGAACTTTGCAAAATAAAAGTGCTACAGCAACTAGAGCAAGTGGAGGAAGAAAGAGATGTTGTTTACCTCCTCTATGCATATAAAAAGTATTTGTTAACAAGGTTGATCAAGTCTTGCCACCAAATAAATTTTACATAGCATAAGAAGAAATAAACCTCAAATCAATCATGTTACCTTGAATTGTATTGATATGGATCCAATCACAAGAGTTTGATATTCTTCTTTAGGCTCATATATAGGACAATCGATAGTTCCAACCTTGATAGTTCTCACATTAGAAATAGTATTAACTCCACATGCTTTTTCAATCCTCTTGGGGAAATAGACGGTGTGCTCCCTATCATCAACATTGAAAGTAACCTTTCCTTTATTGCAATCAATAACAGCCCCTGCGGTGTTAAGAAAAGGTCTCCCAAGAATAATAGACATATTATCATCTTCGGGCATTTCCAACACAACAAAATCAGTTAATATCAAGCGGTTATTAGTAACTTGAACAGGAACATCCTCACATATACCAACAGGAATAGCGAGTAGATTTATCAGCCATTTGCAAAGATATATCAGTAGGTATCAACTTATCTAAGTAAAGTCTCTTATAGAGAGAAAAAGGCATAACACTAACACCGGCTCCCAAGTCACATAGAGCAGTTTTAACATAATTATTCTTAATAGAACAAGGAATAGTAGGTATACCTCGGTCGCCCAACTTCTTTGGAACTTTGCCATTGAAAGAGTAATTAGCAAGCATAGTGGAAATTTCCTCATTGGGGATTTTCCTTTTGTTAGTAACAATATCTTTCATATACTTTGAATAAGGAGGCAATTTAATAGCATCAGTCAAAGGGATTTGCAAGAATAAAGGTTTCATCCAATCGCAAAATTTATTATAGTGTTCTTCTTCCTTTGATTTTAATTTCTAGCAGGAAAAGGCATTTGCTTTTGCACCCAAGGTTCCCTTTCATTACCATGTTTCTTAGCAATAAAATCTTCTTTAGTATACTTTTTATTTTTATCTTGCTTTTCAGGTTCATCTTCAACTTCTTCTTTATCAGAAATATCATTCTTATCATTATCTTTATCATGTTCATTACCACTTTCAGTTTCAGCATCAGAAAAATAGAAATACTATTAGGATCATTAACAGGTTCAGAGGATTCTACAACATTTTTATGTTTCTTCTTCTTTTTCTTAGAAGGAGCACTAGGTTCAATGCGTTGAGAATCTTGTTCAATTCTTTTGGGATGCCCTTCAGGATATAGAGGATCCTGGGTAGAGACACCACCTCTAGTTGTTACTTCATAAGCATGTTTCTTTTTAGAATTATTTTGTAATAAGTCATTTTGCACTTTAGTGAGTTGATCAATTTGAGTTTGAACCATTTGAAAAAGTTTAACAAGCATCTTAACATCATTGGAGGTTCTCTCCACAATATCATGCAAATTGCTAATAGCTTGAGAATTTTCCATTAGATGATTCTCTACTCTCATATTAAAATTTTCTTGCTTAACAATATAATTATCAAACTCATCTAAGCATTGCGCAGGAGGTTTTGAATACGGAATATCTTCTCTAGTAAAGCGCTGAAGGGAGTTTACCTCAATCATGGATGAAGGGGGAATTATCTCACATATATCTTCTATGGGAGTTAGATTCTTCACATCTTCGATTTAATACCTTTCTCCTTGAGAGACTTCTTGGCTTCCCTCATATCCTCATCATTCAATTTAATTAAACCCCTCTTCTTCAATATTGGCGTTGGAGTTGGTTCGGGCGTAGTCCAATCATCATGATTCCGGCCTATTTTAGCCAATAATTCTTCAGCTTCGTCTGGAGTTCTTTTCCTGAAAACACAACCATCACAACTATCCAGGTATGCCCTAGACTCAATGGTTAGTCCACTATAAAATATATCAAGTAAATCATTCTTTTCTAAATCATGTATAGGTCGAGCTCTGATAAGAGAACAAAATCTTGCCCAAGCCTCAAGCAATTTCTCTTCATCTCCCTGGTCAAATCTATAAATTTTCTGTAAAGCAACATGTTGAGCACTAGCAGGAAAGTATTTTCGAAAGAAAACATCACGCAAATCAGTTGGACTTTTAATAGAACCAGGAGGCAAATTATTATACCAAGTTTTAGCATCATCCTTTAATTAGAAAGGAAAAAATTTAGCGACAAAATAAGTACGCATCTTGATATCATCAGAAAACAAACTACTCATAGAAGAAAGTTCAATCATGTGTTCTACATCACTTTCTTTTTCATTACCACAAAAGGGTGCTTTCTCTACAATAGCTATATGGGATAAATCAAGAGAGAAATCATAATCTTTATCCTTAATGCATATAGGAGATGTGGCAAATTTAGGATGAGGAGATAACTTATGTCTAATAGTATATTGTTTGAGAAACTTTTTAATTTTACTTGCATCAGCAGTAGCATTGCATCTATTAATAAAATCATCATTAAGCTCCACATAATCTTCATCAGGATCATCACTAGAATAATCAAGTTCAGGTGAATTAACAGGTGTAGTAGCATCAGGAGTTTCAGTATTTTCAATTTGTCTAGACCTAGCAATTGTAGCATCTAGAAAGGATCCCAATGAACCACTTTCATCAAGCACAGCAGAAACATTATCAATATCATAAGAGTTTTCGGATTCAGCGAAGTACCGGCAAGTGAAGCTTGTGGCGGTGAAACAAGTTTATCAATCACATATGGTGAATCAAGAGCAGCGAGAGGTACTCGAGTTGTACCTTTTCTTGTAGTGGATGGTAATATGGCGACTTTAGGATCGCGAGTTTTACCCATGATGGAGAATTTGAAGCGAACAATATCAATCCAAGTGAACTTCCAAAGAAAGCTATGCTCCCCGGCAACGGCGCCGAAAACAGATCTTGATGACCCACAAGTATAGGGGATCGCAGCGAGTCTTCGCGGGTAGTTAAACCCAATTTATTGATTCGACACAAGGGGAGACAAAGAATACTCGAAAGCCTTAACAGCGGAGTTGTCAATTCAGCTGCACCTGGAAACAGACTTGCTCGCAAGAGTTTATCAGTAGTAATAGTTTTATAGCAGTAACAGTGGTGAAATAACAGCAGCAGAGTAACAGAGACAGCAGTAGTGATTATAGTGAACAACAGGATTAAAATATTGTAGGCACGGGGATGGATAACGGGCGTTGCATGGATGAGAGAAACTCATGTAACAATCAAGCAGGGCATTTGCAGATAATAATAAAACGGTGTCTAAGTACAAAGCAATCAATAGGCATGTGTTCCAATTATAGTCGTACGTGCTCGCAATGAGAAACTTGCACAACATCTTTTGTCCTACCAGCCGGTGGCAGCAGGGCCTCAAGGGAATCTACTGGATATTAAGGCACTCCTTTTAATAGAGCACCGGAGCAAAGCATTAACACTCCGTGAACACATGTGATCCTCACATCACTACCATCCCCTCCGGTTGTCCCGATTTCGTCACTTCGGGGCCATTGGTTCCGGACAGCGACATGTGTATACAACTTGCAGGTAAGACCATAAACAATGAATATCATGATGAAATAATAACATGTTCGGATCTGAGATCATGGCACTCGGGCCCTAGTGACAAGCATTAAGCATAACAAGTTGCAACAATATCATCAAAGTACCAATTACGGACACTAGGCACTATGCCCTAACAATCTTACACTATTACATGACCAATCTCATCCAATCCCTACCATCCCCTTCAGCCTACAGCGGGGGAATTACTCACACATGGATGGGGGAAACATGGGTGGTCGATGGAGAGGCGTCGATGGTGATGATGGCGATTATCTCCTCCAATTCCCCGTCCCGGCGGAGTGCCAGAACGGAGACTTCTGGCTCCCGAGACGGAGTTTCGCGATGTGGCGGCGTTCTGGAGGGTTTACGGCGACTTCGACTTCTCCCCGTGCGTTTTTAGGTCGAGGCCGATAAGTAGTCCGAAGGAGGGCGTCGGAGGCTGGCCGAGGGGGCCACACGCTAGGGCCGCGCGCCCCCCTCCTGGGCCGCGCCGCCCTAGGGTGTGGGGCCCTCGGGCCTCCACCTGACTTGTCCTTCTGGATCCGTAAGTATTCTGGGAAAATAGGGCCTTCTGTATAAATTCCGAAGTTTTTCCTGAAAGTTGGATTTCTGCACAAAAACGAGACACCAGAATAGTTCTGCTGAAAACAGCGTTAGTCTGTGTTAGTTGCATCCAAAACACACAAATTAGAGGCAAAACAACAGCAAAAGTGTTCGGGAAAGTAGATACGTTTTGGACGTATCAACGCACCATGTGGACACACACAATTTTTTGGGTCATTTCCACCCTCCGAGGCTCGCTTTCCAGGGAAACCCTAATCCATTGAACGTGCGGTCTACAACATTGACGACACCCCAGCGGCTGTGCCGCGGTGGCATTGTGACTTTGTTTGAGCTTGGTTATTTCATTGGGAAATGTGGTGTCAAGGATTGATCCATACTATCTCAAGATTCCCTCTGGTTAGCCCTTCCCAGGAGTTCCACCCTATACGTCTAGAACATGCCTAATTGTCGTCAGCGCATGTGCGTGTAGCCGGACGCACTCGGGGGTACAAAATTGGTTCAAACAACACCCCACCATGCTAGTGTAAAAACCATGTGGACACACATAATTTTTTGGGTTATTCCCACCCTCCTAGGATCTTTTTCCAGGGAAACCCTAATCCATTGACCGTCTGGTCTACAACATTGACTAATTGCCGTCAGCGCATGTGCGTGTAGCCGGACGCACCCGGGGTACAAAATTGTTTCAAAAAACACCCCACCATGATAGTGTACACACCATGTGGACACACACAATTTTTGGGTCATTCCCACCCTCCTAGGCTCGCTTTCCAGGGAAACCCTAATCCATTGACCGTGCGGTCTACAACATTGACTGACTGCCGTCAGTGCATGTGCTTGTAGCCGAACGCACCCGGGGATATAAAATTGTTTCAAAAAACACCCCACCTTGATAGTGTACGCACCATGTGGACACACACAATTTTTTGGGTCCTTTCCACCCTCCGAGGATCGCTTCCCGGGGAAACCCTAATCCATTGAACGTGCGGTCTACAACATTGACGACACCCCAGCGACTGTGCCGCGGTGGCATTGCGACTTCGTTTGAGCTTGGTTATTTCATTGGGAAATGTGGTGTCGAGGATTGATCCATACTATCTCAATTTTCCCTCTGGTTAGCCCTTCCCAGGAGTTCCACCCTATACGTCTAGAACATGCCTAATTGCCGTCAGCGCATGTGCGTGTAGCCGGACGCACCCGAGGGTACAAAATTTGTTCAAACAACACCCCACCATGATAGTGTACAAACCATGTGGACACACATAATTTTTTGGGTTATTCCCAACCTCCTAGGATCTTTTTCCAGGGAAACCCTAATCCATTGACCGTCTGGTCTACAACATTGACTAATTGCCGTCAGCACATGTGCGTGTAGCCGGACGCACCCGGGGGTACAAAATTGTTTCAAAAAACACCCCACCATGATAGTGTACACACCATGTGGACACACACAAATTTTTGGGTCATTCCCACCCTCCTAGGCTCGCTTTCCAGGGAAACCCTAATCCATTAACCGTGCGGTCTAAAACATTGACTAATTGCCGTCAGTGCATGTGCATGTAGCCGAACGCACCCAGGGGTATAAAATTGGTTCGAAAACACCCCACCATGATAGTGTACACACCATGTGGACACACGCAATTTTTTGGGTCATTCCCACCCTCCGAGGCTCGCTTTCCAAAGAAACCCTAATACATTGACCGTGCGGTCTACAACATTGACGACACCCCAGCGGCTATGCCGCGGTGGCATTGTGACTTCTTTTGAGCTTGGTTATGTCGTTGGGACATGTTGTGTCAAGGATTGATCCATACTATCTCAAGATTCCCTCTGGTTAGCCCTTCCAAGGAGTTCCATCCTATACGTCTAGAACATGCCTAATTGCCGTCAGCGCATGTGCTTGTAGCCGGACGCACCCGGGGGTACAAAATTGGTTCAAACAACACCCCGCAATGATATTGTACACACCATGTGGACACACACAATTTTTTGGGCTATTCCCACCCTCCTAGGATTGCTTTCCAGGGAAACCCTAATCCATTGATCGTGCGGTCTACAACATTTACTAATTGCAGTCAGTGCATGTGCGTGTAGCCGGACGCACCAGGGGGTATAAAATTGGTTCAAAAAACACTCCACCATGGTAGTGTACACACCATGTGGACACACACAATTTTTTGGGTCATTCCCACCCTCCTAGGCTCGCTTTCCAGGGAAACCCTAATCCATTAATCGTGCGGTCTACAATATTGACTAATTACCGTCAGTGCATGTGCATGTACCCGAACGCACCCAGGGGTATAAAATTGGTTCAAAAACACCCCACCATGATAGTGTACACACCATGTGGACACACGCAATTTTTTTGGTCATTCCCACCCTCCGAGGCTCGCTTTCCAAGGAAACCCTAATACATTGACCGTGCGGTCTACAACATTTACTAATTGCAGTCAGTGCATCTGCGTGTAGCTGGACGCACCCGGGGGTATAAAATTGGTTCAAAAAACACCCCACCATGATAGTGTACACACCATTTGGACGCACACAAATTTTTGGGTCATTCCTACCCTCCGAGGCTCGCTTTGCAGGGAAACCCTAATCCATTGACCGTGCGGTCTACAACATTGACTCATTGCCGTCAGTGCATGTGCTTGTAGCCGAACGCACCCGGGGGTATAAAATTGGTTCAAAAAACACCCCACCATGATAGTGTACGCACCATGTGGACACACACAATTTTTTGGGTCATTTCCACCCTCCGAGGCTCGCTTTCCAGGGAAACCCTAATCCATTGAACGTGCGGTCTACAACGTTGACGACACCCCAGCGGCCGTGCCGCGGTGGCATTGTGACTTCATTTGAGCTTGGTTATTTCATTGGGAAATGTGGTGTCAAGGATTGATCCATACTATCTCAAGATTCCCTCTGGTTAGCCCTTCCCAGGAGTTCCACCCTATACGTCTAGAACATGCCTAATTGCCGTCAGCGCATGTGCGTGTAGCCGGACGCACCCGAGGGTACAAAATTGGTTCAAGCAACACCCCACCATGATAGTGTACAAACCATGTGGACACACATAATTTTTTGGGTTATTCCCACCATCCTAGGATCTTTTTCCAGGGAAACCCTAATCCATTGACCGTCTGGTCTACAACATTGACTAATTGCCATCAGCGCATGTGCGTGTAGCCGGACGCACCCGGGGGTATAAAATTGTTTCAAAAAACACCCCACCATGATAGTGTACACACCATGTGGACACACACAATTTTTTGTGTCATTCCCACCCTCCTAGGCTCGCTTTCCAGGGAAACCCTAATCCATTAACCGTGCGGTCTACAACATTGACTAATTGCCGTCAGTGCATGTGCGTGTAGCCGAACGCACCTAGGGGTATAAAATTGGTTCGAAAACACCCCACCATGATAGTGTACACACCATGTGGACACACGCAATTTTTTGGGTCATTCCCACCCTCCGAGGCCCGCTTTCCAAGGAAACCCTAATACATTGACCGTGCGGTCTACAACATTGACGACACCCCAGCAGCTATGCCGCAGTGGCATTGTGACTTCTTTTGAGGTTGGTTATGTCATTGGGACATGTGGTGTCAAGGATTGATCCATACTATCTCAAGATTCCCTCTGGATAGCCCTTCCAAGGAGTTCCATCCTATAGGTCTAGAACATGCCTAATTGCCGTCAGCGCATGTGCGTGTAGCCGGAGGCACCCGGGGGTACAAAATTGGTTCAAACAACACCCCTCCATGATATTGTACACACCATGTGGACACACACAATTTTTTGGGTCAGTCCCACCCTCCTAGGCTCGCTTTCCAGGGAAACCCTAATCCATTAACCGTGCGGTCTAAAACATTGACTAATTGCCGTCAGTGCATGTGCATGTAGCCGAACGCACCCAGGGGTATAAAATTGGTTCGAAAACACCCCACCATGATAGTGTACACACCATGTGGACACACGCAATTTTTTGGGTCATTCCCACCCTCCGAGGCTCACTTTCCAAAGAAACCCTAATACATTGACCGTGCGGTCTACAACATTGACGACACCCCAGCGGCTATGCCGCGGTGGCATTGTGACTTCGTTTGAGCTTGGTTATTTCATTGGGAAATGTGGTGTCAAGGATTGATCCATACTTTCTCAAGATTCCCTCTGGTTAGCCCTTCCCAGGAGTTCCACCCTATACGTCTAGAACATGCCTAATTGTCGTCAGCGCATGTGCGTGTAGCCGGACGCACCCGGGGGTACAAAATTGGTTCAAACAACACCCCACCATGATAGTGTACAAACCATGTGGACACACATAATTTTTTGGGTTATTCCCACCCTCCTAGGATCTTTTTCCGGGAAACCCTAATCCATTGACCGTCTGGTCTACAACATTGACTAACTGCCGTCAGCGCATGTGCGTGTAGCCGGACGCACCCGGGGGTACAAAATTGTTTCAAAAAACACCCCACCATGATAGTGTACACACCATGTGGACACACACAATTGTTTGGGTTATTCCCACCCTCCTAGGATCGCTTTCCAGGGAAACCCTAATCCATTGACCGTGCGGTCTACAACATTGACTAATCGCAGTCAGTGCATGTGCGTGTAGCCGAACGCTCCCGGGGTATAAAATTGGTTCAGAAAACACCCCACCATGATAGTGTACACACCATGTGGACACACACAAATTTTTGGGTCATTCCTACCCTCCGAGGCTCGCTTTGCAGGGAAACCCTAATCCATTGACCGTGCGGTCTACAACATTGAGTACACCCCAGCGGCTGTGCCGCAGTGGCATTGTGACTTCTTTTGAGCTTGGTTATGTCATTGGGACATGTGGTGTCAAGGATTGATCCATACTATCTCAAGATTCCCTCTGGATAGCCCTTCCAAGGAGTTCCATCCTATACGTCTAGAACATGCCTAATTGCCGTCAGCGCATGTGCGTGTAGCCGGAGGCACCCGGGGGTACAAAATTGGTTCAAACAACACCCCGCCATGATATTTTACACACCATGTGGACACACACAATTTTTTGGGTTAATCCCACCCTCCTAGGATTGCTTTCCAGGGAAACCCTAATCCATTGATCGTGCGGTCTACAACATTTACTAATTGCAGTCAGTGCATGTGCGTGTAGCCGGACGCACCCGGGGGTATAAAATTGGTTCAAAAAACACCCCACCATGATAGTGTACACACCTTGTGGACACACACAAATTTTTGGGTCATTCCTACCCTCCGAGGCTCGCTTTGCAGGGAAACCCTAATCCATTGACCGTGCGGTCTACAACATTGAGTACACCCCAGCGGCTGTGCCGCGGTGGCATTGTGACTTCGTTTGAGCTTGGTTATTTCATTGGGAAATGTGGTGTCAAGGATTGATCCATACTTTCTCAAGATTCCCTCTGGTTAGCCCTTCCCAGGAGTTCCACCCTATACGTCTAGAACATGCCTAATTGCCGTCAGCGCATGTGCGTGTAGCCGGACGCACCCGGGGGTACAAAATTGGTTCCAACAACACCCCACCATGATAGTGTACAAACCATGTGGACACACATAATTTTTTGGGTTATTCCCACCCTCCTAGGATCTTTTTCCAGGGAAACCCTAATCCATTGACCGTCTGGTCTACAACATTGACTAACTGCCGTCAGTGCATGTGCGTGTAGCCGGACGCACCCGGGGGTATAAAATTGTTTCAAAAAACACCCCACCATGATAGTGTACACACCATGTGGACACACACAATTGTTTGGGTTATTCCCACCCTCCTAGGATCGCTTTCCAGGGAAACCCTAATCCATTGACCGTGCGGTCTACAACATTGAGTACACCCCAGCGGCTGTGCCGCGGTGGCATTGTGACTTCGTTTGAGATTGGTTATTTCATTGGGAAGTGTGGTGTCAAGGATTGATCCATACTATCTCAAGATTCCCTCCGGTTAGCCCTTCCCAGGAGTTCCACCCTATACGTCTAGAACATGCCTAATTGCCGTCAGCGCATGTGCGTGAAGCCGAACGCACCCGGGGGTACAAAATTGTTTCAAAAAACACCCCACCATGATAGTGTACACACCATGTGGACACACACAATTTTTTTGGTCATTCCCACCCTCCTAGGCTCGCTTTCTAGGGAAACCCTAATCCATTGACCGTGCGGTCTACAACATTGACTAATTGCCGTCAGTGCATGTGGGTGTAGCCGAACGCACCCGGGGGTATAAATTGGTTCAAAAAATACCCCACCATGATAGTTTACACACCATGTGGACACACACAATTTTTTGGATCATTGCCACCCTCCGAGGCTCGCTTTCCAGGGAAACCCTAATCCATTAACCGTGCGGTCTACAACACTGACGACAACCCAGCGGCTGTGCCGCGGTGGCATTGTGACTTCGTTTGAGCTTGGTTAGGTCATTGGGACATCTGGTGTCAAGGATTTATCCATACTATCACAAGATTCCCTCTGGTTAGCCCTTCCCAGGAGATCCACCCTATACGTCTAGAACATGCCTAATTGCCGTCAGCGCATGTGCGTGTAGCCGGACGCACCCGGGGGTAGAAAATTGGTTCAAACAACACCCCACCATGATATTGTACACACCATGTGGACAAACACAATTTTTTGGGTTATTCCTACCCTCCTAGGACCGCTTTCCATGTAAACCCTAATCCATTGACCGTGCGGTCTACAACATTGACTAATTGCAGTCAGTGCATGTGCGTGTAGCCGGACACATCCGGGGGTATAAAATTGGTTCCAAAAACACCCCACCATGATAGTGTACACACCATGTGGACACACACAAATATTTGGGTCATTCCTACCCTCCGAGGCTCGCTTTCCAGGGAAACCCTAATCCATTGACTGTGCGGTCTACAACATTGAGTACACCCCAGCGGCTGTGCCGCGGTGGCATTGTGACTTTGTTTGAGCTTGGTTATTGCATTGGGAAATGTGGTGTCAAGGATTGATCCATACTATCTCAAGATTCCCTCTGGTTAGCCCTTCCCAGGAGTTCCACCCTATACGTCTAGAACATGCCTAATTGCCGTCAGCGCATGTGCGTGTAGCCGGACACACCCGGGGGTACAAAATTGGTTCAAACAACACCCCACCATGATAGCGTACAAACCATGTGGACACACACAATTTTTTGGGTTATTCCCACCCTCCTAGGATCTTTTTCCGGGAAACCCTAATCCATTGACCGTATGGTCTACAACATTGACTAATTGTCGTCAGCGCATGTGCGTGTAGCCGGACGCACCCGTGGTACAAAATTGTTTCAAAAAACACCCCACCATGATAGTGTACACACCATGTGCACACACACAATTTTTTGGGTCATTCCCACCCTCCTAGGCTCGCTTTCCAGGGAAACCCTAATCCATTGACCGTGTTGTCTACAACATTGACTAATTGCCGTCAGTGCATGTGGGTGTAGCCGAACGCACCCAGGGGTATAAAATTGGTTCAAAAAATACCCCACCATGATAGTTTACACACCATGGGGACACACACAATTTTTTGGATCATTCCCACCCTCCGAGGCTCGCTTTCCTGGGAAACCCTAATCCATTGACCGTGCGGTCTACAACACTGACGACAACCCAGCGGCCGTGCCGCGGTGGCATTGTGACTTCGTTTGAGCTTGGTTAGGTCATTGGGACATCTGGTGTCAAGGATTGATCCATACTATCTCAAGATTCGCTCTGGTTAGCCCTTCCCAGGAGTTCCACCCTATACGTCCAAAACATGCCTAATTGCCGTCGGCGCTTGTGCATGTAGCCGGACGCACCCGAGGTACAAAATTGGTTCAAACAACACCCCACCATGATATTGTACACACCATGTGGACACACACATTTTTTTGGGTCATTCCCACCCTCCGAGGTTCGCTTTCCAGGGAAACCCTAATCCATTGACTAATTGCTGTCAGCGCATGTACGTGTAGCCGGACGCACCCGGGGGAACAAAATTGTTTCAAAAAACACCCCACCATGATAGTGTACACACCATGTGGACATAGACAATTTTTTGGGTCATTCCCACCCTCCTAGGCTCGCTTTCCAGGGAAACCCTAATCCATTGACCGTGCGGTCTACAACATTGACTAATTGTCGTCAGTGCATGTGCGTGTAGCCAAACGCACCCAGGGGTATAAAATTGGTTCAAAAACACCCCACCATGATAGTGTACACACCATGTGGACACACACAATTTTTTGGGTCATTCCCACCCTCCGAGGCTCGCTTTCCAGGGAAACCCTAATATATTGACCGTGCGGTCTACAACATTGACGACACCCCATCGGGTGTGCCGCGGTGGCATTGTGACTTCTTTTGAGATTGGTTAGGTCATTGGGACATGTGGTGTCAAGGATTGATCCATACTATCTCAAGATTCCCTCTGGTTAGCCCTTCCAAAGAGTTCCATCCTATACAGCTAGAACATGCCTAATTGCCGTCAACGCATGTGCGTGTAGCCGGACGCACACGGGGGTACAAAATTGGTTCAAACAACACCCCGCCATGATATTTGATACGGTGGATCCAAGCCAATCCACCTAAGTTGATGCCCGATCTTTCACAGCGAGAACTTGAGGTAGAGAATCCTCCCAACAACGCGATGAACGCAGCCTGGAGAAGAGGGAACGAATCCAGCAAGCAACGGATCGATGAACGATACGCCTCAAACCAAGAGCTAGATAATCCTTGATGAACACAAGAACCTTCGCAGCGGATAATATAGATAAACGGCAGCGCCGTACCCCCGGAGGGATGATACACGTGAACACACGCAATGGGGAAAACCCTAATCTTTAGACTAAACTTGTTCTCCCCTAAACTGATGAGGACATCCCATCTCTTGATACAACCGCTGTACCTACAGCGACACAAATACAAGGACCAATCACTCGAGCTCGTGCCAAACAACTGAACTATCAGGTACTTTCGTTTCTTGGAACTATTCCTCACATACACGAGAATATGATGCTGCCTAAATCAGATATGTTTGTTACTCTTAGGAATGATGGACCAAGCATGGATGAGGAGGACAAGCATTGGAGCATGATCACACATGGAGGAGATGGCAGCAAACATATGAGGATTGAAGAAGACGCCGCAAGTGGAGATTTCAGAACTTTGAAGCCACCATAATTGGAGATGAAGACATGGACGAAATATAGAGTTCTCCACTTCATAATTTCGTCCACATGAGTTCATGGTGCTGCGACACCTTTAGTTTTGGGCCAGGCCCATGTAATTTTCGCGAGATTTAAGTCGACCACTTTTTAGAGTCCGTATTGAAGGGGAAAGGCCTTCTAGGGTTTGGTTCTGCCACCATATGCATGGCTGGCCGAAACTCCACCTTTTCCTCCTTTAAATACCCCCATAGCCGTCACGTTTAGACTCGGATTTTGATTAGATTAAAAGTTAGCCATTGCCGCAACTCTCGTGTACTTCTTTTGAGGCCAACGCCCGAACAAGACCGACTATTCGGAATCCCACCTTTTCAATAAAGCTTTCATCTATATTCGCAATATTCTGATTGCATCATTAGTTCTTACTTGTTCTTGATTTCGGGTAGGAATTAAGACCCTCGTTGGTCGGGCTGATCGTGCATCCGCAAGATCGGTAACTCCCGGAGATTGTCCTAGCGATTGCATTGGCGCACGAGCTTTGCACGTGTAGTCGGATCGTCAAGCACGAACTCCACCAACAAATCGATCTATCCACGTCTCATCGAAAGATCGGCCACCTTTGCCCTATCAAGTGGTATCAGATTTCAGGTTGCTCGGTGAGAATTTACTGTTTTCGTAGTGTAGATTGCATCTGCCATCATACCCATAAACCACGAAAAAGCCACAAAAAAAAATATACAGTTAGGGTTTAGATCATATCGTCCCATAAACCCCCTGCCACGCCTTGCATTGTCTTTTCAGTTTTGCATAGTTGAATTTGTGTCTGCATCTTCGTGTCGAGTTGCTGCCACAATCTGTTCCAAACAAGAGGCGTTGTAAAAGAGCGAGCTATAAGGATCATCATTGATGGAGGGAGTTGCAATAATCTGGCCAGCGTTGACATGGTGGAGAAGCTTTCTCTTCCTACAAGACAGCGCACACATCCATACTACATACAATGGTTTGAGAGCTCTCGGAAGCTCAAGGTAACAAGAACTACACGTGTGCATTTTACTATTGGTACATATTCTGATTTTGTGGATTGTGATGTTGTACCTATGCAAGCTTGTTCTTTGTTACTTGGTAGACCGTGGCAATTTGATAGAGAATCTGTTCATAATGGTAAAACTAATCAGTATTCTCTTATGCATGATGGAAAGAAAATTGGTCTCAAACCTATGACTCCTGAACAAATACTAAAAGATGATCTTGCTAGAGCAAGTAGAGTAAAAAACGAGGAGAAACTTAAGAGTGAGAATCAGATTGTTGCTTGCAGATTTTGTTCCACCTAAGACTAATACTAAATCTGATTCGAACCATGCTACTGAAATTCGTTTGAAAAATCCTTGTTTGCTTGCTAGCAAATCTGATATTGCTGAACTTGATGTGGACACTACTCAATGCTATGCTATCATTTGCAAAGAAGTTCTGTTTTCATTTGAGGATATGCCTCCTTCTTTTCCACTGCGGTTGCTAACCTTTTGCAGGAATTCATTGATGTGTTCCCACAAGATGTTCCCCCTGGACTACCACCTATCCGTGGTATAGAATACCAGATTGACTTGATTCCAGGAGCGTCGCTGCCCAACCGTGCACCATACCGTACCAATCCTGAAGAGACGAAAGAGATTCAGCGACAAATTCAGGTTCTACAAGATAAAGGTTACATTCGTGAGTCTCTTAGCCCATGTGTCTGTTCCTATTATCTTGGTACCTAAGAAGGATGGTTCTTCACGCATGTGTACCGATTGTAGAACTATTAATAATATTACCATTCGATACCGTCATCCAATACCTCGTTTAGATGATATGCTTGATGAATTGAGTGGTTCTGTTATGTTCTCTAAAGTTGATTTGCGTAGTGGTTACCACCAGATTCGTATGAAATTAGGAGATGAATGGAAAATAGCGTTTAAAACTAAGTTCGGCTTATATGAGTGGTTAGTAATGCCCTTTGGTTTAACTAATGCACCTAGTACCTTCATGAGACTGATGAACGAAGTTTTACGTGCTTTTATTGGACGTTTTGTGGTGGTATACTTTGATGATATTCTGATTTATAGCAAATCTTTGGAGGAACATTTGGATCATTTACGTGCTGTTTTCAATGCTTTACGTGATGCACGTTTGTATGGTAATCTTGAGAAGTGCACCTTTTGCACCAATCGAGTTGCGTTTCTTGGCTATGTTGTTACTGCGCAGGGAATTGAAGTTGATCCAGCCAAGATTGAGGCAATTGAGAGTTGGCCGCAGCCAAAGACGGTCACACAAGTGAGGAGTTTTCTTGGCCTCGCTGGCTTCTATAGGCGCTTTGTGAAAGATTTTGGAACCATTGCTGCGCCGCTGAATGAGCTTACAAAGAAGGATGTGCCCTTTGTGTGGGGCGATGCACAACAAGACGCCTTCATGATTCTCGAAAGATAAGTTAACACATGCTCCATTACTCCAACTTCCTGATTTCAATAAGACTTTTGAGCTTGAATGTGATGCTAGTGGAATTGGTTTGGGAGGTGTGTTATTACAAGAGGGCAAACCTGTTGCATATTTTAGTGAAAAATTGAGTGGGCCTAGTCTGAACTATTCTACTTATGATAAAGAATTATATGCGCTGGTTCGGACATTAGAAACTTGGCAACATTATTTATGGCCTAAAGAATTTGTTATACATTCTGATCATGAATCTTTGAAGCATATTCGTAGTCAAGCTAAGTTGAATCGTCGCCATGCAAAGTGGGTTGAGTTTATAGAGTCTTTTCCTTATGTTATCAAACACAAAAAGGGTAAAGATAATGTTATTGCTGATGCTTTGTCGCGCCGTTATACTATGCTATCTCAACTTGACTTCAAGATTTTTGGATTAGAAACCATAAAGGAACAATACTTGCTTGATGCTGATTTTAAAGATGTGTTGCTGAATTGTAAAGATGGTAGAACATGGAACAAATTCGTCCTCAATGATGGATTTGTGTTCCGTGCTAACAAGCTATGCATCCCAGATGGTTCCGTTCGTCTTTTGTTGTTACGGGAGGCGCATGGAGGAGGATTGATGGGTCACTTTGGTGTGAAGAAGACGGAGGATGTACTTGCTCGCACACTTCTTTTGGCCACGTATGCGTCGAGATGTTGAGAGATTTGTGGCGCGCTGCACTACATGTCAAAAAGCTAAGTCTCGACTTAATCCACATGGTTTATATATGCCTCTTCCTGTTCCTAGTGTACCTTGGGAGGATATTTCTATGGATTTCGTTTTGGGTTTGCCTCGTACACGTAAGGGGAGGGATAGTATCTTTGTTGTTGTGGATAGGTTTTCTAAGATGGCACATTTTATTCCATGTCACAAAACTGATGATGCTACACATGTTGCTGATTTGTTCTTTCGCGAAATTGTGCGTTTACATGGTGTGCCAAATACTATTGTTTCGATCGTGATACTAAGTTTCTTAGCCACTTTTGGAGATGTTTATGGGCTAAGTTGGGGACTAAATTGCTGTTTAGTACTACATGTCATCCCCAAACCGATGGACAAACTGAAGTAGTAAATAGAACTTTATCTACTATCTTGCGGGCTGTTTTGAAGAAGAACTTAAAATTGTGGGAAGAATGTTTACCTCATGTTGAATTTGCTTACAATCGTTCGCTGCATTCTACCACTAAGATGTGCCCATTTGAGATTGTTTATGGTTTTGTACCACGTGCACCTATTGATTTGTTGCCTTTACCATCTTCTGTGCAAAATAATTTGGATGCTACAAACCGTGCTGAATTGATACTAAAATTGCATGAGACTACTAAAGACAACATAGCACGCATGAATACTAAGTATAAAATTGCTGGGGATAGAGGAAGAAAACATGTTGTGTTTGATGTTGGTGATCTTGTTTGGTTGCATTTGCGCAAAGATCGTTTTCCTGAATTGCGCAAGTCAAAACTAATGCCACGCGCTGCTGGTCCTTTTAAGGTGTTAGAGAAAATAAATGATAATGCATATAAACTTGAGCTTCTTGCAGAATTGGGTCCGGTTAGTCCTACATTTAACATTGCAGATTTGAAGCCTTACTTTGGTGAAGAAGAGGAGTTTTCGTCGAGGACGACTTCAATTCAAGAAGGGGGCATGATGAGGACATCCCATCTCTTGATACAACCGCTGTACCTACAGCGACACAAATACAAGGACCAATTACTCGAGCTCGTGCCAAACAACTGAACTATCGGGTACTTTCGTTTCTTGGAACTATTCCTCACATACACGAGAATATGATGCTGCCTAAATCAGATATGTTTGTTACTCTTAGGAATGATGGACCAAGCATGGATGAGGAGGACAAGCATTGGAGCATGATCACACATGGAGGAGATGGCAGCAAACATATGAGGATTGAAGAAGACGCTCGCAAGTGGAGATTTCAGAACTTTGAAGCCACCATAATTGGAGATGAAGGCATGGACGAAATATAGAGTTCTCCACTTCATAATTTCGTCCACATGAGTTCATGGTGCTGCGACACCTTTAGTTTTGGGCCAGGCCCATGTAATTTTCGCAGGATTTAAGTCAGCCACTTTTTAGAGTCCGTATTGAAGGGGGAAAGGCCTTCTAGGGTTTGGTTCGGCCACCATATGCATGGCTGGCCGAAACTCCACCTTTTCCTCCTTTAAATACCCCCATAGCCGTCACGTTTAGACTCGGATTTTGATTAGATTAAAAGTTAGCCATCGCTGCAACTCTCGTGTACTTCTTTTGAGGCCAACGCCCAGAACAAGACCGACTATTCGGAATCCCACCTTTTCAATAAAGCTTTCATCTATATTCGCAATATTCTGATTGCATCATTAGTTCTTACTTGTTCTCGATTTCGGTAGGAATTAAGACCCTCGTCGGTCGGGCTGATCGTGCATCCGCAAGATCGGTAACTCCCGGAGATTGTCCTAGCGATTGCATTGGCGCACGAGCTTTGCACGTGTAGTCGGATCGTCAAGCACGAACTCCACCAACAAATCGATCTATCCACGTCTCATCGAAAGATCGGCCACCTTTGCCCTATCATAAACCCTAGCCGCACCTCCACTTATATGAGGGGTGGGGTGGCCGGCCAGCCCTAGTGGGCCTCTCTACCTTGGTTTGGACAGGCCCAAACCAAACTGACTCAAATTATTAAAAACCCTAATTGGCCCACATATGACTATTACATAAACTAGGATAAATAAGCTGGTGGAGTCCTGAATCTGGGCTCCACATAGGCCTCCATGCCCGTATCATCCTCCCCCCTTCAAGAAGCGTTGTCCCCAACACGTGAGGGTCTTCTGGAAAAGGTGACGTGATATGAACATGACACGTCCTCGTCGTCTTCAAGTCTTGCTTGCCTTCCACACCACATCCTCCCTTGCGGCCTTCTCGACTTGATACAGCACTTGGCGCCTCCTTTCTTCTCCACATGAGCTTGGACTTTGGCGCCAATTCCTTCTTCTTGCGAGGTTTTGATGGAACCTTGTGTCGCTGCACATGACCCTGCACAAGATGTGTAATTCCTGGGCCACATAGATGTCTCACACGTCCATCCTTGCCTCGATGCATCCGCGGTGTCGCGGAAAACTGGACTGCAGTACTCCTAGCACGGTAGTGCCGCTGCCCACTGTCTCCACTGACGCGCTCCGCCACAGCCGGTCTGGGTGCCGGTTGACCGGGCGGTTGACCGATGTGGGGACCCCGGACTAG
>NC_061512.1:92552853-92595923 GCF_022539505.1 Lolium rigidum | reverse complement strand
ACATTGACTAATTGCAACAAGGCATGTGCGTGTAGCC
Source organism: Lolium rigidum (assembly GCF_022539505.1). Lineage (NCBI taxonomy): Eukaryota > Viridiplantae > Streptophyta > Magnoliopsida > Poales > Poaceae > Lolium > Lolium rigidum. Next base: position 92,595,886 of record NC_061512.1, on the reverse strand, counting down.
GGACGCATCCGGGGGTATAAAATTGGTTCAAAAAACACCCCACCATGATAGTGTACACACCATGTGGACACACACAAATTTTTGGGTCATTCCTACCCTCCGAGGCTCGCTTCCAGGGAAACCCTAATCCATTGACCGTGCGGTCTACAACATTGAGTACACCCCAGCCGGCCGTGCCGCGGTGGCATTGTGACTTCGTTTGAGCTTGGTTATTTCATTGGGAAATGTGGTGTCAAGGATTGATCCATATTATCTCAAGATTCCCTCCGGTTAGCTCCTTCCCAGGAGTTCCACCCCATACGTCTAGAACATGCGTAATTGCCGTCAGCGCATGTGCGTGTAGCCAGACACACCCGGGGGTACAAAATTGGTTCAAGCACCACCCCACCATGATAGCGTACAAACCATGTGGACACACACAATTTTTTGGGTTATTCCCACCCTCCTAGGATCTTTTTCCAGGGAAACCCTAATCCATTGACCGTATGGTCTACAACATTGACTAATTGCCGTCAGCGCATGTGCGTGTAGCCGGACGCACCCGGGGGTATAAAATTCGTTCAAACAACACCCCACCATGATAGTGTACACACCATGTGGACACACACAATTTTTTGGGTCATTCCCACCCTCCTAGGCTCGCTTTCCAGGGAAACCCTAATCCATTGACCGTGCGGTCTACAACATTGACTAATTGCCGCCAGTGCATGTGCGTGTAGCCGAACGCACCCGAGGGTATAAATTGGTTCAAAAAACACCCCACCATGATAGTGTACGCGCCATGTGGACACACACAATTTTTTGGGTCATTCCCACCCTCCGAGGCTCGCTTTCCAGGGAAACCCTAATCCATTGAATGTGCGGTCTAGAACATTGACGACACCCCAGCGGCTGTGCCGCGGTGGCATTGTTTCTTCGTTTGAGCTTGGTTAGGTCATTGGGACATCTGGTGTCAAGGATTGACCCATACTATCTCAATATTCCCTCTGGTTAGCCCTTCCAAGGAGTTCCATCCTATACGTCTAGAACATGCCTAATTGTCGTCAGCGCATGTGCGTGTAGCCGGACGCACCCGGGGGTACAAAATGGATTCAAACAACACACCCACCATGATATTGTACACACCATGTGGACACACACAATTTTTTGGGTTATTCCCACCCTCCTAGGATCGCTTTCCAGGGAAACCCTAATCCATTGACCGTGCGGTCTGCAACATTGACTAATTGCAGTCAGTGCATGTGCGTGTAGCCGGACGCACCCGGGGGTATAAAATTGGTTCAAAAAATACCCCACCATGATAGTGTACGCACCATGTGGACACACACAAATTTTTGGGTCATTCCTACCCTCTGAGGCTCGCTTTGCAGGGAAACCCTAATCCATTGACCGTGCGGTCTACAACATTGAGTACACCCCAGCGGCTATGCCTCGGTGACATTGTGACTTTGTTTGAGCTTGGTTATTTCATTGGGAAATGTGGTGTCAAGGATTGATCCATACTTTCTCAAGATTCCCTCTGATTAGCCCTACCCAGGAGTTCCACCCTATACGTCTAGAACATGCCTAATTGCCGTCAGCGCATGTGCGTGTAGCCGGACGCACCCGGGGGTACAAAATTGGTTCAAACAACACCCCACTATGATAGTGTACAAACCATGTGGACACACATAATTTTTTGGGTTATTCCCACCCTCCTATGATCTTTTTCCAAGGAAACCCTAATCCATTGACCGTCTGGTCTACAACATTGACTAATTGCCGTCAGCGCATGGCGTGTAGCCGGACGCACCCGGGGGTACAAAATTGTTTCAAAAAACACCCCACCATGATATTGTACACACCATGTGGACACACACAATTTTTTGGGTCATTCCCACCCTCCTAGGCTCGCTTTCCAGGGAAACCCTAATCCATTGACCGTGCGGTCTACAACATTGACTAATTGCCGTCAGTGTATGTGCGTGTAGCCGAACGCACCCGAGGGTATAAATTGGTTCAAAAAACACCCCACCATGATAGTGTACGCACCATGTGGACACACACAATTTTTTGGGTCATTCCCACCCTCCGAGGCTCGCTTTCCAGGGAAACCCTAATCCATTGAATGTGCGGTCTACAACATTGACGACACCCCAGCGGCTGTGCCGCGGTGGCATTGTGACTTCGTTTGAGCTTGGTTAGGTCATTGGGACATGTGGTGTCAAGGATTGATCCATACTATCTCAATATTCTCTCTGGTTAGCCCTTCCAAGGAGTTCCATCCTATACGTCTAGAACATGCCTAATTGCCGTCAGCGCATGTGCGTGTAGCCGGACGCACCCGGGGGTAAAAAATTGATTAAAACAACACCCACCATGATATTGTACACACCATGTGGACACACACAGTTTTTTGGGTTATTCCCACCCTCCTAGGTTCGCTTTCCAAGGAAACCCTAATCCATTGACCGTGCGGTCTACAACATTGACTAATTGCGATCGATGCATGTGCGTGTAGCCGGACGCATCCGGGGGTATAAAATTGGTTCAAAAAACACCCCACCATGATAGTGTACACACCATGTGGACACACACAAATTTTTGGGTCATTCCTACCCTCCGAGGCTCGCTTTCCAGGAAAACCCTAATCCATTGACCGTGCGGTCTACAACATTGAGTACACCCCAGCGGCTGTGCCGCGGTGGCAATGTGACTTCGTTTGAGCTTGGTTATTTCATTGGGAAATGTGGTGTCAAGGATTGATCCATACTATCTCAACATTCCCTCTGGTTAGCCCTTCCCAGGAGTTCCACCCCATACGTCTAGAACATGCGTAATTGCCGTCAGCGCATGTGCGTGTAGCCAGACACACCCGGGGTACAAAATTGGTTCAAACAACACCCCACCATGATAGCGTACAAACCATGTGGACACACACAATTTTTTGGGTTATTCCCACCCTCCTAGGATCTTTTTCCAGGGAAACCCTAATCCATTGACCGTATGGTCTACAACATTGACTAATTGCCGCCAGCGCATGTGCGTGTAGCCGGACGCACCCGGGGGTACAAAATTGTTTCAAAAACACCCCACCATGATAGTGTACACACCATGTGGACACACACAATTTTTTGGGTCATTCCCACCCTCCTAGGCTCGCTTTCCAGGGAAACCCTAATCCATTGACCGTGCGGTCTACAACATTGACTAATTGCCGTCAGTGCATGTGCGTGTATCCGAACGCACCCGAGGGTAGAAATTGGTTCAAAAAACACCCCACCATGATAGTGTACGCACCATGTGGACACACACAATTTTTTGGGTCATTCCCACCCTCCGAGGCTCGCTTTCCAGGGAAACCCTAATCCATTGAATGTGCGGTCTACAACATTGAAGACACCCCAGCGGCTGTGCCGCGGTGGCATTGTGACTTTGTTTGAGCTTGGTTAGGTCATTGGGACATCTGGTGTCAAGGATTGATCCATACTATCTCAAGATTCCCTCTGGTTAGCCCTTCCAAGGAGTTCCATCCTATACGTCTAGAACATGCCTAATTGTCGTCAGCGCATGTGCATGTAGCCGGACGCATCCGGGGGTACAAAATTGATTCAAACAACACCCCAACATGATATTGTACACACCATGTGGACACACACAATTTTTTGTGTTATTCCCACCCTCCTAGGATCTTTTTCCACGGAAACCCTAATCCATTGACCGTATGGTCTACAACATTGACTAATTGCCGTCAGCGCATGTGCGTGTAGCCGGACGCATCCGGGGGTACAAAATTGATTCAAAAAACACCCTACCATGATAATATACACACCATGTGGACACACACAATTTTTTGGGTCATTCCCACCCTCCTAGGCTCGCTTTCCAGGGAAACCCTAATCCATTGACCGTGCGGTCTACAACATTGACTAATTGCCGTCAGTGCATGTGCGTGTAGCCGAACGCACCCGAGGGTATAAATTGGTTCAAAAAGCACCCCACCATGATAGTGTACGCACCATGTGGACACACACAATTTTTTGGGTTATTCCCACCCTCCTAGGTTCGCTTTCCAGGGAAACCCTAATCCATTGAACGTGCGGTCTACAACATTGACTAATTGCAGTCAGTGCATGTGCGTGTAGCCGGACGCATCCGGGGGTATAAAATTGGTTCAAAAAACACCCCACCATGATAGTGTACACACCATGTGGACACACACAAATTTGTGGGTCATTCCTACCCTCCGAGGCTCGCTTTCCAGGGAAACCGTAATCCATTGACCGTGCGGTCTACAACATTGAGTACACCCCAGCGGCTGTGCCGCGGTGGCATTGTGACTTCTGTTGAGCTTGGTTAGGTCACTGGGACATGTGGAGTCAAGGATTGATCCATACTATCTCAAGATTCCCTCTGGTTAGCCCTTCCAAGGAGTTCCATCCTATACGTCTAGAACATGCCTAATTGCCGTCAGCGCATGTGTGTGTAGCAGGACGCACCCGGGGGTACAAAATTGGTTCAAACAACACCCCGCCATGATATTGTACACACCATGTGGACACACACATTTTTTTGGGTTATTAACACCCTCCTAGGATCGCTTTCCAGGGAAACCCTAATCCATTGACCGTGCGGTCTACAACATTGACTAATTGCAGTCCGTGCATGTGCGTGTAGCCGGACGCACCCGTGGGCATAAAATTGGTTCAAAAAACACCCCACCATGATAGTGTACACACCATGTGGAGACACACAAATTTTTGGGTCATTCCTACCCTCCGAGGATCGCTTTGCAGGGAAACCCTAATCCATTGACCGTGCGGTCTACAACATTGAGTACACCCCAGCGGCTGTGCCGCGGTGGCATTGTGACTTTGTTTGAGCTTGGTTATTTCATTGGGAAATGTGGTGTCAAGGATTGATCCATACTATCTCAAGATTCCCTCTGGTTAGCCCTTCCCAGGAGTTCCACCCTATACGCCCGTAACATGCCTAATTGCCGTCGCCGCATGTGCGTGTAGTCGGACGCACCCGGGGTACAAAATTGGTTCAACCAACACCCCACCATGATAGTGTACAAACCATGTGGACACACATAATTTTTTGGGTTATTCCTACCCTCCTAGGATCTTTTTCCAGGGAAACCCTAATCCATTGACCGTCTGGTCTACAACATTGACTAATTGCCGTCAGCGCATGTGCGTGTAGCCGAACGCACCCGGGGGTACAAAATTGTTTCAAAAAACACCCCCACCATGATAGTGTACACACCATGTGGACACACATAATTTTTTGGGTCATTCCCACCCTCCTAGGCTCGCTTTCCAGGGAAACCCTAATCCATTGACCGTGCGGTCTACAACATTGACTGATTGCCGTCAGTGCATGTGCGTGTAGCCGAACGCACCCAGGGGTATAAAATTAGTTCAAAAAACACCCCACCATGATAGTGTACGCACCATGTGGACACATACAATTTTTTGGGTCATTTCCACCCTCTGAGGCTCGCTTTCCAGGGAAACCCTAATCCATTGAACGTGCGGTCTACAACATTGACGACACCCCAGCGGCTGTGCCGCGGTGGCATTGTGACTTCGTTTGAGCTTGGTTATTTCATTGGGAAATGTGGTGTCAAGGATTGATCCATACTATCTCAAGATTCCCTCCGGTTAGCCCTTCCCAGGAGTTCCACCCTATACGTCTAGAACATGCCTAATTGCCGTCAGTGCATGTGCGTGTAGCCGGACGCACCCGGGGGTACAAAATTGCTTCAAACAACACCCCACCATGATAGTGTACAAACCATGTGGACACACATAATTTTTTGGGTTATTCCCAACCTCCTAGGATCTTTTTCCAGGTAAACCCTGATCCATTGACCGTCTGGTCTACAACATTGACTAATTGTCGTCAGCGCATGTGCGTGTAGCCGGACGCACCCGGGGTACAAAATTGTTTCAAAAAACACCCCACCATGATAGTGTACACACCATGTGGACACACACAATTTTTTGGGTCATTCCCACCCTCCTAGGCTCGCTTTCCAGGGAAACCCTAATCCATTAACCGTGCGGTCTACAACATTGACTAATTGCCGTCAGTGCATGTGCGTGTAGCCGAATGCACCCAGGGGTATAAAATTGGTTCGAAAAGACCCCACCATGATAGTGTACACACCATGTGGACACACGTAATTTTTTGGGTCATTCCCACCCTCCTAGGTTCGCTTTCCAGGGAAACCCTAATCCATTGACCGTGCGGTCTACAACATTGACTGATTGCCGCAATGCATGTGCTTGTAGCCGAACGCACCCGGGGGTATAAAATTGGTTCAAAAAACACCCCACCATAATAGTTGACGCACTATGTGGACACACACAATTTTTTGGGTCATTTCCACACTCCGAGGCTCGCTTCCCGGGGAATCCCTAATCCATTGAACGTGCGGTCTACAACATTGACGACACCCCAGCGGCTGTGCCGCGGTGGCATTGTGGCTTCGTTTGAGCTTGGTTATTTCATTGGGAAATGTGGTGTCAAGGATTGATCCATACTATCTCAAGATTCCCTCTGGTTAGCCCTTCCCAGGAGTTCCACCCTATACGTCTAGAACATGCCTAATTGCCGTCAGCACATGTGCGTGTAGCCGGACGCACCCGAGGGTACAAAATTGGTTCAAACAACACCCCACCATGATAGTGTACAAACCATGTGGACACACATAATTTTTTGGGTTATTCCCAACCTCCTAGGAGCTTTTTTCAGGGAAACCCTAATCCATTGACCGTCTGGTCTACAACATTGACTAATTGCCGTCAGCGCATGTGCGTGTAGCCGAACGCACCCGTGGGTACAAAATTGTTTCAAAAAACACCCCACCATGATAGTGTACACACCATGTGGACACACACAATTTTTTGGGTCATTCCCACCCTCCTAGGCTCGCTTTCCAGGGAAACCCTAATCCATTAACCGTGCGGTCTACAACATTGACTAATTGCCGCCAGTGCATGTGCGTGTAGCCGAACGCACCCAGGGGTATTAAATTGGTTCGAAAACACCCCACCTTGATAGTGTACACACCATGTGGACACACGCAATTTTTTGGGTCATTCCCACCCTCCGAGGCTCGCTTTCCAAGGAAACCCTAATACATTGACCGTGCAGTCTACAACATTGACGACACCCCAGGGGCTGTGCCGCGGTGGCATTGTGACTTCTTTTGAGCTTGGTTATGTCACTGGGACATGTGGTGTCAAGGATTGATCCATACTATCTCAAGATTCCCTCTGGTTTAGCCCTTCCAAGGAGTTCCATCCTATACGTCTAGAACATGCCTAATAGCCGTCAGCGCATGTGCGTGTAGCCGGACGCACCCGGGGGTTCAAATTTGGTTCAAACAACACCCCGCCATGATATTGTAAACACCATGTGGACACACACAATTTTTTGGGTTATTCCCACCCTCCTAGGATTGCTTTCCAGGGAAACCCTAATCCATTGATCGTGCGGTCTACAACATTTACTAATTGCAGTCAGTGCATGTGCGTGTAGCCGGACGCACCCGGGGGTATAAAATTGGTTCAAAAAACACCCCACCATGATAGTGTACACACCATGTGGACACGCACAAATTTCTGGGTCATTCCTACCCTCCGAGGCTCGCTTTACAGGGAAACCCTAATCCATTGACCGTGCGGTCTACAACATTGAGTACACCCCAGCGGCTGTGCCGCGGTGGCATTGTGACTTTGTTTGAGCTTGGTTATTTCATTGGGAAATATGGTGTCAAGGATTGATCCATACTTTCTCAAGATTCCCTCTGGTTAGCCCTTCCCAGGAGTTCCACCCTATACGTCTAGAACATGCCTAATTGCCGTCAGCGCATGTGGGTGTAGCCGGATGCACCCGGGGGTACAAAATTGGTTCAAACAACACCCCACCATGGTAGTGTACAAACCATGTGGACACACATAATTTTTTGGGTTATTCCCACCCTCCTAGGATCTTTTTCCAGGGAAACCCTAATCCATTGACCGTCTGGTCTACAACATTGACTAATTGCCGTCAGCGCATGTGCGTCTAGCCGGACGCACCCGGGGGTACAAAATTGTTTCAAAAAACACCCCACCATGATAGTGTACACACCATGTGGACACACATAATTTTTTGGGTCATTCCCACCCTCCTAGGCTCGCTTTCCAGGGAAACCCTAATCCATTAACCGTGCGGTCTACAACATTGACTAATTGCCGTCAGGGCATGTGCGTGTAGCCGAACGCAGCCAGTGGTATAAAATTGGTTCAAAAACACCCCACCATGATAGTGTACACACCATGTGGACACACGCAATTTTTTGGGTCATTCCCACCCTCCGAGGCTCGCTTTCCAAGGAAACCCTAATACATTGACCGTGCGGTCTACAACATTGATGACACCCCAGCGGCTGTCCCGCGGTGGCATTGTGACTTCTTTTGAGCTTGGTTATGTCATTGGGACATGTGGTGTCAAGGATTGATCCATACTATCTCAAGATTCCCTCTGGTTAGCCCTTCCAAGGAGTTCCATCCTATACGTCTAGAACATGCCTAATTGCCGTTAGCGCATGTGCGTGTAGCCGACGTTCCCGGGGGTACAAAATTGGTTCAAACAACACACCGCCATGATATTGTACACACCATGTGGACACACACAATTTTTTGGGTTATTCCCACCCTCCTAGAATTGCTTTCCAGGGAAACCCTAATCCATTGATCGTGCGGTCTACAACATTTACTAATTGCAGTCAGTGCATGTGCGTGTAGCTGGACGCACCCGGGGGTATAAAATTGGTTCAAAAACACCCCACCATGATAGTGTACACACCATGTCGACACACACAAATTTTTGGGTCATTCCTACCCTCCGAGGCTCGCTTTGCAGGGAAACCCTAATCCATTGACCGTGCGGTCTACAACATTGAGTACACCCCAGCGGCTGTGCCGCGGTGGCATTGTAACTTCGTTTGAGCTTGGTTATTTCATTGGGAAATGTGGTGTCAAGGATTGATCCATACTTTCTCAAGATTCCCTCTGGTTAGCCCTTCCCAGGAGTTCCACCCTATACGTCTAGAACATGCCTAATTGCCGTCAGCGCATGTGCGTGTAGCCGGACGCACCCGGGGGTACAAAATTGTTTCAAAAAACACCCCACCATGATAGTGTACACACCATGTGGACACACACAATTTTGTGGGTCATTCCCACCCTCCTAGGCTCGCTTTCCAGGCAAACCCTAATCCATTGACCGTGCGGTCTACAACATTGACTGATTGCCGTCAATGCATGTGCTTGTAGCCGAACGCACCCGGGGGTATAAAATTGGTTCAAAAAACACCCCACCATGATAGTGTACGCACCATGTGGACACACACAATTTTTTGGGTCATTTCCACCCTCCGAGGCTCGCTTTCCGTGGAAACCCTAATCCATTGAACGTGCGGTCTACAACATTGACGACACCCCAGCCGGCCGTGCCGCGGTGGCATTGTGGCTTCGTTTGAGCTTGGTTAGGTCATTGGGACATGTGGTGTCAAGGATTGATCCATACTATCTCAAGATTCCTCTCGGTTAGCCCTTCCAATGAGTTCCATCCTATACGTCTAGAACATGCCTAATTGCCGTCAGCGCATGTGCGTGTAGCCGGACGCACCCGGGGGTAGAAAATTGGTTCAAACAACACCCCACCATGATATTGTACACACCATGTGGACACACACAATTTTTTGGGTTATTCCCACCCTCCTCGGATCGCTTTCCAGGGAAACCCTAATCCATTGACTGTGCGGTCTACAGCATTGACTAATTGCAGTCAGTGCATGTGCGTGTAGCCGGACGCACCCGGGGGTAGAAAATTGGTTCAAACAACACCCCACCATGATTTTGTACACACCATGTGGACACACACAATGTTTTGGTTATTCCCACCCTCCTAGGATCGCTTTCCAGGGAAACCCTAATCCATTGACCGTCCGGTCTACAACATTGACTAATTGCTGTCAGCGCATGTACGTGTAGCCGGACGCACCCGGGGGCACAAAATTGTTTCAAAAGACACCCCACCATGATAGTGTACACACCATGTGGACACAGACAATTTTTTGGGTCATTCCCACCCTCCTAGGCTCGCTTTTTAGGGAAACCCTAATCCATTGACCGTGCGGTCTACAACATTGACTAATTGCCGTCAGTGCATGTGCGTGTAGCCGAACGCACCTAGGGGTATAAAATTGGTTCAAAAACACCCCACCATGATAGTGTACACACCATGTGGACACACACAATTTTTTGGGTCATTCCCACCCTCCGAGGCTCGCTTTATAGGGAAACCCTAATATATTGACTGTGCGGTCTACAACATTGACGACACCCCAGCGGCTGTGCCGCGGTGGCATTGTTACTTCTTTTGAGATTGGTTAGGTCATTGGGACATGTGGTGTCAAGGAATTATCCATACTATCTCAAGATTCCCTCTGGTTAGCCCTTCCAAGGAGTTCCATCCTATACATCTAGAACATGCCTAACTGCCGTCAACGCATGTGCGTGTAGCCGGACGCACACGGGGGTACAAAATTGGTTCAAACAACACCCCGCCATGATATTTGATACGATGGATCCAAGCCAATCCACATAAATTGATGCCCGATCTTTCACAGCGAGAACTTGAGGTAGAGAATCCTCCCAACAACGCGATGAACGCAGCTACGGAGAAGAGGGAACGAATCCAGCAAGCAACGGATCGATGAACGATACGCCTCAAACCAAGAGCTAGATAATCCTTGATGAACACAAGAACCTTCGCAGCGGATAATATAGATAAACTGCAGCCCCGTACCCCCGGAGGGATGATACACGTGAACACACGCAATGGAGAAAACCCTAATCTTTAGACTAAACTTGTTCTCCCCTAAACCCTAGCCGTACCTCCACTTATATGAGGGGTGGGGTGGCCGGCCAGCCCTAGTGGGCCTCTCTACCTTGGTTTGGACAGGCCCAAACCAAACTGACTCAAATTATTAAAAACCCTAATTGGCCCACATATGACCATTACATAAACTAGGATAAATAAGCTGGTGGAGTCCTGAATCTGGGCTCCACATAGGCCTCCATGCCCGTATCATCCTCCCCCCTTCAAGAAGCGTTGTCCCCAACGCGTGAGGGTCTTCTTGAAAAGGTGACGTGATATGAACATGACACGTCCTCGTCATCTTCAAGTCTTGCTTGCCTTCCACATCACATCCTCCCTCGCGGCCTTCTCGACTTGATACAGCACTTGGCGCCTCCTTTCTTCTCCTCATGAGCTTGGACTTTGGCGCCAATTCCTTCTTCTTGCGAGGTTTTGATGGAACCTTGTGTCGCTGCACATGACCCTGCACAAGATGTGTAATTCCTGGGCCACATAGATGTCTCACACATCCATCCTTGCCTCGATGCATCCGCGGTGTCGCAGAAAACTGGAGTGCAGTACTCCTAGCACGGTAGTGCCGCTGCCCACTGTCTCCACTGACGCGCTCCGCCACAGCCGGTCTAGGCGCCGGTTGACCGGGCGGTTGACCGACCCGGCCGGTCCTGGAGCCGGTCGGCCGGCCCTGGCACCGGACTGAAACACCATCAGCACTGGCTTCTCTAACCTTCTCGCCTCCCACTCCTCCCACGCGCATCTGCGCCATATGTACTTGAACATCATCAGCACAAACATCATCAGTCTGCATACTAGCATCAACACAAACTGGAACTGTAGCACATGCTGCAACATCCACATCAACAACAAGTGTAGCTTCATCCGGCTTGTCACCAACAAGAACTTGCTTGTCATCTACAGGCATGGCTGAAACATCACCAACATCGATGCTCGGAACATCTTGCACCTCTAGCTGCACTTTAGGCCCGTGCAACTTCTCCTTACGCACCACTAACTCCACATCGGACTTGATATGATCATCACCCATAGGCTTCAAAGTCCGCTGTTTGCCACCATGCATAAAATAATATGTATTTGCTCGCCCAACATGTGTCACATTGCGATCATACTGCCAAGGACGCCCAAGTAGCAATCCGCACACCTCCAATGGCAACACATCGCAATCGATCTCATCAACATAGTCATCAACTGTAAATGGCACACGCACCTTATGAGTAATCTTCAAGCATACCACAGCTATTCAACCACTCAAGACGTTTAGGTTCAGGAAGACGCCATGTAGACAACCCCAACGCTGCCACCATCGCCTTGCTAATGCCATTAGTACAGCTACCACCATCAACCATCAACTTGCAAGCCTTGCCCTTGATAATGCACTGAGTCTGAAACAAACTCCATCGCTGACCCTTGTCAACTGTCTTGCAAGCATCACCTTGTACCCTCTTGAGTTGCATATTCAGCCCGCTCAATGGTACATCCTCCTCAACAGTCACAGTAGTGCTCTTGGTATCAGAGCCAGGTTTCCTCTCCTCAGTGACTGCCTGAACTGGAACAACATCCTCCACGGTAGTGTTAGAGCACACCACCGTTTTAGTCAAGCTCGCAAACTTAAAGCTATCACGTAGAAACTGCTTGAAATCTGCCCAACTAGACCGTAGACCAACGATACCGTGTACTATGAGAGCATTACGGTACCAACTAGCCACAACATCGTCAACATGCCTGTAGGCAATAGCGAACTCCATCTGGCCACCAAAAGAACTATCAAACTCCTTGCATCTTGCAAATCCACCTTCAATGTGTGATTCCCAAAGTTGAAATTCCATCGGTGTCGCAGAACTAGCCAACCGCCATTTGATTTGCGATGCGTCAAACTTGGTACCTAACGTCATACCGAGGTAGTCATGATATACATCGTCACTCCTATGTGCTTTGATACGTCTCCGACGTATCGATAATTTCTTATGTTCCATGCCACATTATTGATGATATCTACATGTTTTATGCATACTTCATGTCATTATTATGCGTTTTCCGGAACTAACCTATTGACGAGATGCCGAAGGGCCAGTTGCTGTTTTCTGCTGTTTTTGGTTTCAGAAATCCTAGTAAGGAAATATTCTCGGAATCGGACGAAATCAACGCCCAGCATCTTAGGATTGCATGAAGCTTCCAGAACACCCGAGAGCCGCCAGAGGGGGGCCACAGGCCCACCACACACCAGGCTGGCGCGGCCAAGGGGGGGGCCGCGCCCCCCTGTTGTGTCGTCGCCTCGTTGACCTTCTGACGCCGCCTCTTCGCATATATAAAGGTCCCTGACCTAAAACACGATACGGAAAAGCCACGGTACGAGAAACCTTCCAGAGCCGCCGCCATCGCGAAGCCAAGATCCGGGGGACAGGAGTCTCGTTCCGGCACGCCGCCGGGACGGGGAAGTGCCCCGGAAGGCTCCTCCATCGACACCACCGCCATCTCCATCAACGCTGCTTGTCTCCCATGAGGAGGGAGTAGTTCTCCATCGAGGCTCGGGGGCTGTACTGGTAGCTATGTGGTTAATCTCTCTCCTATGTGCTTCAATACAATAATCTCATGAGCTGCCTCACATGATTGAGATTCATATGATGATGCTTGTAATCTAGATGTCATTATGCTAGTCAAGTGGATTTTACTTATGTGATCTCCGGAGACTCCTTGTCCCACGTGTGTAAAGGTGACGAGTGTGTGCACCGTGTGGGTCTCTTAGGCTATATTTCACGAATACTTATTCACTGTTATGAATGGCATAGTGAAGTGCTTATTTATATCCCTTTATGATTGCAATGTGTTTTGTATCACAATATATACTGCATGCTACTCTAGTGATGTTATTAAAGTAGTTTATTCCTCCTGCACGGTGTAATGGTGACAGGTGTGTGCATCGTGTAGTACTTGGCGTAGGCTATGATTGTGATCTCTTGTAGATTATGAAGTTAACTATTGCTATGATAGTATTGATGTGATCTATTCCTCCTTTCGTAGTGTGAAGGTGACGAGTGTGCATGCTATGTTAGTACTTGGTTTGGTTATGTTGATCTGTTATGCACTCTAAGGTTATTTAAATATGAACATTGAATATTGTGGAGCTTGTTAACTCCAGGCATTGAGGGTTCGTGTAATCCTACACAGTTAGCGGTGTTCATCATCCAACAAGAGGGTGTAGAGTCTAGCATCTATCTATTTATTCTGTTATGTGATCAATGTTGAGAGTGTCCACTAGTGAAAGTATGATCCCTAGGCCTTGTTCCTAAATACTGATATCGCTGCTTGTTTACTGTTTTACTGCATCTATACTTCCCGCAATATTACCACCATCAACCACACACCAGTCCTGGACAGCGAAAGCACTTTTCCGGTGCCGTTGCTATCTGCTCGCATTTATTCATACCACCTGTATTTCACTATCTCTTCGCCGAACTAGTGCACCTATTAGGTGTGTTGGGGACACAAGAGACTTCGTGCTTTGTGGTTGCAGGGTTGCATGAGAGGGATATCTTTGACCTCATCCTCCCTGAGTTCGATAAACCTTGGGTGATCCACTTAAGGGAAACTTGCTGCTGTTCTACAAACCTATGCTCTTGGAGGCCCAACACTGTCTACAATAATAGAAGCACCCGTAGACATCATGCTTCAACACCAAACATTGGAGTAACATCATCAACAGCATGAACCAGCATCACCGGAGAAACCACCGGAACAACAGGAGAAACCGCCGGAGGAAAAACCGCAGTTGCCTGCGCCAGCCCGGCCCAGGGCCCGGTTGGACCGGCCTGTGGACCGGCCTGGCCGGTCTGTGGCCCGGTCTGACCGGCCTGGTGACCGGCCTGGCCGGTCTGTGGCCCGGTCTGACCGGCCTGAGCACCGGGAATCCGGCCCGGCCGGCCCAGAGCCCGGTCAACCGGGCGGCAAACCGGGACGGGTCGCGAAATTTCGTCTTCTTCCCGATTCTCGTCGCATTTTTTCGCGATTTTGACCGCCGAAACAGCCATGGATGACCTCCAAACTGCACCAAACAACGCCAAACTTCCTCCAACCAACCTCCTTCGACCGAGAGCCAAACTCCTCCGATCTTAGAGCTAATCTTCTCCGATGCAAACCGATCAAAGAGATCGATCAACAAAACCTCGCCGTGAGCAACCCAGAAAGCTGATACCACATGATACGGTGGATCCAAGCCAATCCACCTAAGTTGATGCCCGATCTTTCACAGCGAGAACTTGAGGTAGAGGATCCTCCCAACAACGCGATGAACGTAGCCTGGAGAAGAGGGAACGAATCCAACAAGCAACGGATCGATGAACGATACGCCTCAAACCAAGAGCTAGATAATCCTTGATGAACACAAGAACCTTCGCAGCGGATAATATAGATAAACGGCAGCGCCGTACCCCGGAGGGATGATACACGTGAACACACGCAATGGGGAAAACCCTAATCTTTAGACTAAACTTGTTCTCCCCTAAACCCTAGCCGCACCTCCACTTATATGAGGGGTGGGGTGGCCGGCCAGCCCTAGTGGGCCTCTCTACCTTGGTTTGGACAGGCCCAAACCAAACTGACTCAAATTATTAAAAACCCTAATTGGCCCACATATGACCATTACATAAACTAGGATAAATAAGCTGGTGGAGTCCTTAATCTGGGCTCCACATAGGCCTCCATGACCGTATCATCTTGATATCATGCCAGTAGAGGCGTGGAAGTCCTTGAATTGTCAAGGGTGATCGTGCAAACTAAAGGCGTGGGTGTTCTTGAATCTGTCAAGGGCTATTGTGCGTTGGGATTCATCCATATGTTCTTCAGGTTGCGTGTTCATCACGTGATTGGAAGGATAGTTATCTGGTGGTTTATTGCAGTGAAAATCGGGCCAACACCTCTCATCATGTGGTATCAGATTGCTAGGTTGATCACGGTGCAGATTGGTTTGTTGCTCGGTTGTTTCTGCTCGATTGATGTGGCTACGGTACGTCGCCGCCATGGTGTTGGTGAAGATCAAGGAGGAGGAAAAGGGCAGCAGAGTCAAGTTCTCACGACCTTCGTGCATGCGGAGGTGGTGGCTGCAAGGGAGAAGAAGGAGGAACGCTGCTCAAGTTCTGCCATGGCAGGGTTTCGTCGGAAATCTGTGCCGCGGCAGAAAATTTCGCGAGGAAGAAGACAGATCCGTCCGGCGGCCGGTGCGCCGCCCGGCAGACCAGCTCCACAGCCGGATGGTCCGGTCACTAGTCCGGCCGACCGGCCACTGAACCGGCGGGTCCGGCCCTCAGGCCGGTCGGACCGGCTGCCAGGCCGGGCAGGTCCGGCGCAGACCGGGCCAGGCGCTGACGCCGACCGGGGCGGTTACTATGCCGCCCAGCATCGCGGACCGGTCACCAGGCCGGTCAACCGGGCCCCAGGCCGGCTGGGCCGGCTCCTAGGCCGGTCAGACCGGGCTCTGGGCCGGTTGGGCTAGCGTCCAGGACGGACAGACCGGGCTCCCGGCCGACCTATTCGGCGTGCAGTCCTGCGGCACTACCGGCGTCCAGACCTGCAGCGTTGCGATGCTATTGTTGTTTGTTCGTCGCGGAAGGGAAGGAAGTTTGCTGATGCGGGGTGGCCTTCGGTCACCTCCACACCAAGACCAACAAGTCCCCCAAGTGGACCAATGACACGAGCCCGAGCCAAGGCTCTACATGATGAGGTGAACTCGCTCCTCACTACCCTTGATCTTGGTACCCCTTTGGATGGATTGCTACCTCATGCCGACGTGCTATGTGTCATTAGGTACAAGCCGCATCAAGACCTCGGAGAGGAGGAGGCGCCAAGACCAAGGGAGGGAGAGAAGCAGCTGGACATGAAGATGATCATGGAGCCGAAGACGGCGTCGCTCGAAGCGCTCCAAGGAAGAGACGGACGCCGGCCGGTCCAGGACCCGGTCGGACCGGACCTACAACCGGGCTCCCCGGTCACAGGCCCGGTCGACCGGTCGGAAACCGGGCCAGCCCCCTCGTACCGGACGACGACCGGACCCAGGACCGGATTCTTCGCAGAATCCCGGTTTCCGACCGGTCGACCGGACCCTTGACCGGACCGCCCGGTCACAGGCCCGGTCAGACCGGACCCCTGACCGGACAGCCCGGTCCCAGGCCCGGTCTGACCGGATCCCAAACCGGACCTGACGAGAGTGCCCCACCAAACTGCCTTAACTTATCCTTTTGCGTACCTGTTCGCCCTTGCTGGCTGTGTGTGCCTATATAAGTAGCTGGAACCCCTCATTAGCTCTTTAGACTTGTTTTGAACTCAAACCCTAACTTTGAGCTTAGTCTCCCTTGGGTATCATCCCTCTGTAATCAAGGCACCTTGGTTGTTGACTTAGATCTTGTTGAAGGAGATTCTAGTACTTGTTCCCCTCTCTCCTTCCCCAAGCTCTTCCTCTCCAATCCCAATCTCTCTCCGGGGAATTCTACCGCGTGTCTCTTCCACGGAGATTCTATTGGCGTGGTCCATCGAGCCACGGAGGTAAGCATCGGGTGTATCGGGTTGGTGTGCGTGCGTGAGTACCGGTGTTCTTCGTGTTCCTCGCGTTTTCCCATCTCCCCCTTCGGTTTCGACGTCAATCCGCAAGATCGGGCCACACACGGGGTCTTAGACCTCATCATATGGTATCAGCAGCCTTTGGTTTCCGCGGATTTGACCCTCCACCCACCCGATTTCGTTCCTAGAAAATTTTCCAAAAAATCCCCAAAAATAGCCCCAAATTGCCTCTTGACCGATCCGTGATTTGGTTGCGTTTTGAGTGGTTTTGGTCCGTGGATTTGGAGTTGTTGTGCTTGATCTACTATTTCCCCAACTTTGAGCCTCCAATTCCATCGTTTCCCTTCGATTTGGTCGATTTGGCTTGGTTTTCGTGAAGAACAGGAGAGAGAAAGTTCATCCCGTGAAATCCGGTTGAGCAGCCGGTCAACCGGGCCCACGACCGGACGAGCCGGCCCAGCACCCGGTCCACCGGGCGGCAAACCGGGCAAGCCGGTCCAGAACCCGGTCCGACCGGGCCTCCGACCGGGCGACGCAACGCCTCCTTCGACCTCGACATCCGGCGATCTCCACCACCACCACCACCACCACCACCACCATCGCAGGTATAACTTGCAGCTGTCCCGTTGTAACCCCTCTTCCTTTTGCGATCTATCCCATTGAGCATTGCTTGTCTAGTGTTGCGAGACATTGCACGTGGCCCCGCATTGTGAGGTGTGTGTGTCGTGTTGAGTAAGGCACCCAAGCAAACACTCGTGTGGCAAGATAGCAAAAGCGAGGCTAACGCTAACATAGTGCGTGAAAAAGCCCCAAAAACACAAAAAGAGTGCGAGTAGCACCATACATCCATACATCCATACATCCATACGCCCATACATACAAAGTGTCCACGTGCCACCAAAGATACAACGAGTGCAAGTGCCAACATATACAAAAGAGAAAAAGCTTTTAAGCAAAGAGAGATACGAGAAGAGAGGCCGCGTGTGAATCTAGTTGTCTCTTCCTTTGCAACCAAAGCTTTGACTCTCCTTGTGTTAGTGTGACACCGAGCATCCCCACATCCACTTTTCCGCTCACTTTTTGGTTGCACTAACCCCGATTATCTCTTGTGTGTGTTCCACAACCTTTTTCCGTGTTTATAGTGATCTTCGCATCAACTTTTGGATTTTAGGATTTCCACCACTCTTAACAACATACTCGATCTTGGATTTGTCTTTTGGCTTTCCACAACACTCGCCTAACACCATATTTGCTAGCTTTTGCGTGTGGTTTTGCGTGTGTTCCCGATACACTTGATCTTGCTTTCGGCTTGGTGGATTGCCTCAATACTATCTTACCTTGGTAAGAGTGCGAGGTAGTCTCCTTCCACTAACATACACAACCTAGTGCTTGTCTTTGTATCATGGATAGGAGCGGAGATGAAGCAAGGGAGGGAGAGATCCTCCGCAATACCGAGAGGTTGGCTACTCAACACAACCTATGGACGCAACGCCAAGAGTTCAAGGAGCAACTCACCCTCTTCGAGACGCGCATCGATGAGCAATACGATGAAGTGGCACACAACTTCTCCGTTGTGAACCAAGACTTGGCTCTCCTTCGCGAAGCTACGGACAACTTGAATGGTCAAATGGCGGCCAATGATGCGAACATGGAGCGGCGCATGGATAGCCTCGAGCGCGCCATCACCAACTTGGGTCGTCATCGTCGACACCGCTCTACTTCATCATCCTCAAGCTCATCACAAGATTACTACTCTCATGGCCACCGCTCGTCCTCAAGCTCCTCCTCAAGGCATGAAGACCATCATCGACCGCATCGCTCACATGCTCGTCATGAAGACTCTCGCTCCAACTCTAGGCGAGGAGAAATACATCGCCATGCTCGTCCACATGAACGTCCTCCACAAGATCGTCCTCAACCGGATGGCCATGCCCACCATGGGCGTGACGGCCACCCGCATGACAACATCTCCCACAACATGGAGCCACATGGTGATGCTCAAGGCCATGAACATCAAGACCAACCGAGGCGTGATCTTCGCAATCACCCTCGCCATGACCAACGTGGAAGAGGAGAACCACCACATGAGCAAGATGAGAGGGCCATCTTTGGGCGTCGCCAACCACCTCGTCAAGATCTTCAACAACCTCGTCAAGATCTTCAACCACATCCTCACCGTGAACCAAGTGAAGCAAGTGTGCACCTCCAACACCAACCCAATGCTATGGTTGGCCGTAGAAGACCTCCTATTCCTCCTCAAGCCGCAAGAGATGAAGGTGCCCCTCCTCGTAGAAGAAACTTGGAGGATGAAGAGAACATGTTTGGACGCCTCAAGTTCACCATGCCAAAGTTCAAGGGTGAAGAAGATGCCGAGGCCTACCTCTCATGGGCACTCAAAGTGGACAAGATATTCCGCATCCACAACTACTCCGGTGCCAAGAAGGTGGCTATGGCGTCGCTTGAGTTCGAGGACTACGCAAACACTTGGTGGGAGCAAGTCCTCACTCTTCGAGAAGAGAAGGGAGAACCTCCAATTGCAACTTGGGAAGACATGAAGAAAGAGATGCATGCTCGCTTTGTCCCCACGCACTACATGACCGATCTCTTCAACAAGCTCCAAAAGTTGAAGCAAGGTACCAAGACCGTCGAGGAGTTCTACAAGGAAATGGAGCTCACTATGATGAGAGCAAACATCCAAGAGTCCGATGACCAAACCATTGCTCGCTTCTTCAATGGCCTCAACTATCCCATCAAGCGAATAGTGGAGTTCCAACCTTACTCCAACATGGTTGAATTGGTCCATCAAGCAACGAAGGCCGAGCGCCAAGTGATTGAGGACATCAAGTACTCCAAGGCCAAGACCTACTTCTCCTCCAAGCTCGCTACATCGACTACTCCTACTACATCAACTCCTCATGCTACAAGTGCCAAGGCCGACGTGTCCTCTACAACATTCAAGAAACCGACTATCCAAAGTCGCATGAAGCAAACGGTCTCCTCCACCGCCTCCTCGAAGGCATCCACGGGACCCTCTAGTGTCACTTGCTTCAAGTGTGGCACCCAAGGTCACAAGTCGTTTGAGTGCAAGAACACGAAGGTCATGATCACTATGGAGAATGGTGATATCGAGACGCTTGATGAGGATGAATATGAAGCCCTTGTGCAAGCCGCCATGGAAAGTGAAGAAGCTTATGAGCAAGAATGTGGAGAAGATCCTCTCCTATGTGAGCATGACCCAAGTCCCTCACTTGTGGTCACAAGGGTGCTAACTACGCAACCTCATGATGTGGAAGAACAACGGTGCAACATCTTCCAAACCCGTGCCGGAATTGGTGGCAAGTCGATCAAGGTCATCATAGACGGTGGAAGTTGCCATAACCTTGCAAGCACCGAGTTGTGTGAGAAGCTCCACCTCAACCTCCGCAAGCATCCTCACCCTTACCATATCCAATGGTTGAGTGACAAGGGCAACGTCAAGATACAACATACCGTCACCGTCAAGTTCAAGATTGGACCTTATGAGGATACTATTGAGTGTGACGTGGTACCCATGACGGTGTGCCACATGTTGCTTGGCCGCCCTTGGCAATATGACAAGAAGGCTATACATGATGGACTCTCCAACACATACACCTTCAAGGTCAACGACAAGAAGTTCGAGTTGCGCCCCATGACTCCTAGTCAAATCATCGCCGACAATGCGAAGGCTCTAGCGAGGGCACAACACCACTCCCACCATAGTGAGTTGAGAGGTGAGGGAGCGACCCACCAAACGGAGAGTGAGCGCCACAAGCCATATATGAGTGAGCGAAAGAGCGTCCTCCTAGCCACCAAAAGCGAGTGGAAAGAAGTGCAAGCAAACCCATCCACCATATTGCACTACGTCCTCATTTGCAAGGGACCGTCCTCGGAGACTAACGACTTAACCACAATTCCTTCGTCTTTGTTGTCTATTTTGAAGGAGTTCCAAGATGTCTTCCCCGACGAGCTCCCGCATGGACTACCACCGCTTCGAGGCATCGAGCACCGCATCGACCTCATACCCGGCGCTCCGCTTCCAAACCGTGCCGCCAACCGCACCAACCCCGAAGAGACAAAGGAGATCCAACGCCAAATACAAGACCTCCTCGCTAAAGGGTACGTTCGAGAAAGCCTTTCCCCTTGTGCGGTTCCCGTGATTCTTGTGCCTAAACCGGATGAGACACAACGGATGTGTATGGATTGTCGCCCCATCAATGCCATTACCGTCCGTTACCGCCATCCCATTCCGCGTTTAGATGACATGCTTGATGAACTTAGTGGTGCCACGATTTTCTCTAAAATTGATTTGCGTAGTGGCTACCATCAAATCCGCATGGCTATTGGTGATGAATGGAAAACGGCATTCAAGACCAAACTTGGTCTATATGAGTGGCTTGTTATGCCATTTGGTCTATCCAATGCTCCATCAACTTTCATGCGCCTCATGAATCACATCTTGCGTCCTCTCATTGGCAAGAGTGTGGTTGTCTATTTCGATGATATTCTCATTTATAGCAAAAACCTCGAGGACCATGTGCAACATGTGAGAGAAGTCTTGTGCATCTTGCGTCATGAAAAGCTTTATGCTAACCTCCCCAAATGCACCTTTGCTCAAAACAAATTGGTTTTCCTTGGCTTTGTGGTTTCCGCTAATGGGATTGAAGTTGACTCTTCCAAGGTAGAGGCCATCCATAATTGGCCTACTCCTACAAATGTTGGCCAAGTCCGAAGTTTTCATGGCCTTGCCGGGTTTTACCGCCGCTTTGTGAAAGATTTTAGCACCATTGCTTGCCCTTTGAATGAGCTTACCAAGAAGAATGTTCCGTTTGTTTGGGGCAAGGCCCAACAAAATGCTTTTGATGAGTTGAAGAAACGCCTTACCGAAGCTCCCCTTCTTGTTCTTCCAAATTTTTCCAAAACTTTTGAGATTGAGTGTGATGCAAGTGGGCTTGGTATTGGTGGTGTTCTTATGCAAGAGGGCAAACCCGTGGCATACTATAGTGAGAAGTTAGATGGCGCACGCCTCAACTATCCTATATATGACAAGGAGCTCTACGCTTTGGTTCGTGTTCTTGAAGTTTGGCAACACTATCTTTGGCCAAAAGAGTTCATCATTCACTCCGACCATGAGTCTTTGAAGTACTTGAAAAGCCAACACAATTTGAACAAACGTCATGCAAAATGGGTTGAGTTCATTGAGTCCTTCCCGTATGTCATCAAATACAAGAAGGGCAAGGACAATGTAGTGGCGGATGCTCTTTCCCGCAAAAACACCCTTTTGTTGACTCGCTTGGATTTTCACGTTTTGGGACTCGAAGAGATCAAAGAACTCTATACTTCCGATTCTTTCTTTGCTCCGATATTTGAGAAGTGTTCCGTTGACCGAGGATTTGATGATTTCTATTTGCATGATGGCTACTTGTTTAAAGCTAACAAGATTTGTATTCCCGAGTCTTCGCTTCGCAAATTGCTTTTGCAAGAGTCACATGGAGGTGGTCTCATGGGTCACTTCGGAAGAGAGAAGACATATGCCATGCTCTCGACCCACTACTATTGGCCAAGAATGTACCGCGACGTGGAACGCCTTTGCCGCCGGTGCACCACTTGCTTACAAGCTAAGTCTACCTCTAATCCCTATGGTCTTTATACGCCTTTGCCTATACCTCATGCACCATGGACGGACATTAGCATGGATTTTGTTCTAGGATTGCCTCGCACTAAGCATGGACATGATTCTATCTTTGTGGTAGTGGATAGATTCTCTAAGATGGCTCATTTCATACCTTGCCATAAGAGCGATGATGCTTCACACATTGCTTCGTTGTTTTTCGGGAAATCGTTCGCCTACATGGAGTGCCGCGAAGCATTGTGTCGGATCGAGACGTCAAGTTCATGAGTTACCTTTGGAAGTCGCTCATGGCCAAGTTTGGAGTGAAGCTCTTATTCTCATCATCCTCGCATCCGCAAACGGACGGCCAAACGGAAGTGGTCAATCGAAGCCTCTCCACCCTTCTACGCATCCTCGTGAAGAAAAACTTGAAGTCATGGGAGGAATGCATTCCACACGCGGAGTTCGCCTACAACCGCGCCAAGCACTCGACTACATCAAGGAGTCCCTTCATGGTCGTCTACGGGTTTGAGCCGCTCACGGCGCTCGACATGCTCCCACTCCCACTTCATGAGCGGATCAACATGGACTTCGACAAGCGCACCGCCGCCGTCAAGAAACTTCATGAAGAGACAAGAGCTACCATTCAAGAACATGTGCTTCGTCAAGCTACAAGACTCAACGCCAAGAAGAAGGAACGCATCTTTGAGGAAGGCGACCTCGTTTGGATCCACCTCCGGAAGGAAAGATTCCCTCATGACCGCAATTCGAAGCTCAAGCCAAGAGGAGATGGCCCCTTCAAGGTCCTCAAACGCATCAACAACAACGCTTACGTCATCGACATCCCCACCTCCAAGTACTTGGTGAGCAACACGTTCAATGTCTCCGACTTGTCACCCTATCATGGAGATGAGGAAGGCCACGAGTCGAGGACGACTCTTTCCCAAGGGGGAGATGATGCGGGGTGGCCTTCGGTCACCTCCACACCAAGACCAACAAGTCCCCCAAGTGGACCAATGACACGAGCCCGAGCCAAGGCTCTACATGATGAGGTGAACTCGCTCCTCACTACCCTTGATCTTGGTACCCCTTTGGATGGATTGCTACCTCATGCCGACGTGCTATGTGTCATTAGGTACAAGCCGCATCAAGACCTCGGAGAGGAGGAGGCGCCAAGACCAAGGGAGGGAGAGAAGCAGCTGGACATGAAGATGATCATGGAGCCGAAGACGGCGTCGCTCGAAGCGCTCCAAGGAAGAGACGGACGCCGGCCGGTCCGGGACCCGGTCGGACCGGACCTACAACCGGGCTCCCGGTCACGGGCCGGTCGGCCGGTCGAGACCGGGCCAGCCCCTCGTACCGGACGACGACCGGACCCGGGACCCGGATTCTTCGTAGAATCCCGGTTTCCGACCGGTCGACCGGACCCTTGACCGGACCGCCCGGTCACGAGGCCCGGTCGGACCGGACCCACGGCCGGACAGCCCGGTCCCGGGCCCGGTCCGACCGGATCCCAAACCGGACCTGACGAGAGTGCCCCACCAAGCTGCCTTAACTTATCCTTTTGCGTACTCGTTCGCCCTTGCTGGCTGTGTGTGCCTATATAAGTAAGCTGGAACCCCTCATTAGCTCTTTAGACTTGTTTTGAACTCAAACCCTAACTTTGAGCTTAGTCTCCCTTGGGTATCATCCCTCCGTAATCAAGGCACCTTGGTTGTTGACTTAGATCTTGTTGAAGGAGATTCTAGTACTTGTTACTCTCTCTCCTTCCCCAAGCTCTTCCTCTCCAATCCCAATCTCTCTCCGGGGAATTCTACCGCGTGTCTCTTCCACGGAGATTCTATTGGCGTGGTCCATCGAGCCACGGAGGTAAGCATCGGGTGTATCGGGTTGGTGTGCGTGCGTGAGTACCGGTGTTCTTCGTGTTCCTCGCGTTTTCCCATCTCCCCCTTCGGTTTCGAGGTCAATCCGCAAGATCGGGCCACACACGGGGTCTTAGACCTCATCATTTGCTCTTCAAGAAAGACGACATTGGTGTTCAGAAGGGTGCATACTCGGGTGTATTCGGCTTATTTGGATCTATGGCATGCAGGAATTTGTTTTGTATGTCTTGGGTGGTATGCATGTTGCTCTTTCAGTTTGTGTTTGGAAGATACCTGTGTCTCAATCAGGTTGATGGCGTCGAAGACCAAAGGGGCGCCAAGGTCAAGACAAGCTAGTCGAGAGGGAGGATGTGGTGTGGAAGACTGGCGAGGCTTGAGGATGAAGTTCGGTGATGTTCTTATCTGACGCTACCCTTTTTCTAGCAGACCCTCACGCGTTGGGGACATCACTTCTTGAAGAAGGGGAGAGATGATATGGATATCCGGGCCTGGTACTCTAGGACAGCCATTGATATGATATTTGGGTCTAAGGTTGTACCAGTAGTTTATTATAATCTTGTTATTAGGAGATAATAATGTAGCCAGGTCATGTTGTGGGCCATCTAGGGTTTTAATAGAGTCCGTTTGACTTGGGCCTGTCCAAGTCGAACTAGGTTAGGCCCAATAAGGGGGCCGGCCGGCCACCTCTCCCTCTCATATAAGGAGATGGCACGGCTAGGGTTTAGGGTAGTCTAGTTTTGATTCAAGTCTTGTAGAACCTTGGGTTCCTCCAGTATCACCATCCCTGCGGGGTTGGCCCTATGACGGCGTCTCGCACGTTCGTCTAGTTATCCAATAAAGATGTGTGAGTTCTTGAGTCTGTCAAGAGTAATCATATGCGCTTGAGTATCCTTGAATCTGTAGGGATTCGTTGCATAGAAAACAAAAAATTTCCTACCGCGAGAACGCAATCCAAGCCAAGATGCAATCTAGAAGATGGGAGCAACGAGGGGATGAACGAGACTAACCCTTGAAGATTTCCAAAGCCTACAAGATGAGGCTCTTGTTGCTGCGGTAGACGATCACTTGCCGCTTGCAAAAGCGCGTAGAAGATCTTGATCACGGTGCCACGATCGGGCAGCACCTCCGTACTCGGTCACACGTTCGGTGTTGATGAAGACGACGTCCTTCTCCCCGTTCCATCAGGCAGCGGAAGTAGTAGCTCCTCCTTGACTCCGGCAGCACGACGGCGTGGTGGCGGTGGCGATGGAGAACTCCGGCGGAGCTTCGCTAAGCGTGCGGGAGAGGTGGAGGAGAGAGGGGGTGGCTAGGGTTTGGGAGAGGGGGTGGCCGGCCTCAAGGGGTGCGGCCAGCTTGTGGCTTTGTGGTGGCCGGCCCCCTCCCTATGCCCCTCATTATATAGGTGGAACCCCAAGTGTTGGACTACAAGTCTTCGAATAAGACCCCAACCCAAAACCTTCCATGTAGTAGGGAAACCTACCCAAGGTGGGACTCCCACCCAAGTGGGATTCCCACCCTTCCATGAAGGGGTGGCCGGCCCCCTTGGTGGAGTCCACCTTGGACTCCCCCTCTAGGGTTGGCCGGCCATGGGGAGGTGGAGTCCCTCCGGGACTCTTCCTTCCTTAGTGATTTCTTCCGGACTTTTCTAGAACCTTCTAGAACCTTCCATAAATGCACCGGATCATTTCCAAACTTGGAATATGACTTCCTATATATGAATCTTATTCTCCGGACCATTCCGGAACTCCTCGTGATGTTCGGGATCCTATCCGAGACTTTAAACAATACTTCGAACTCCATTCCATATTCAAGTTCTACTATTACAACATCAAACCTTAAGTGTGTCACCCTACGGTTCGCGAACTATGTAGACATGGTTGAGATCTCTCTCCGACCAATAACCAATAGCGGGATCTGGAGATCCATAATGGTTCCCACATATTCAATGATGACTTAGTGATCGAATGAACCATTCACATACGATACCAATTCCCTTTGTCACGCGATATTTTACTTGTCCGAGGTTTGATCATCGGTATCACTCTATACCTTGTTCAACCTCGTCTCCTGACAAGTACTCTTTACTCGTACCGTGGTATGTGGTCTCTTATGAACTTATTCATATGCTTGCAAGACATTAGACGACATTCCACCGAGAGGGCCCAGAGTATATCTATCCGTCATCGGGATGGACAAATCCCACTGTTGATCCATATGCCTCAACTCATACTTTCTGGATACTTAATCCCACCTTTATAACCACCCATTTACGCAGTGGCGTTTGATGTAATCAAAGTACCTTTCCGATATAAGTGATTTATATGATCTCATGGTCATAAGGACTAGGTAACTATGTATCGAAAGCTTATAGCAAATAACTTAATGACGTGATCTTATGCTACGCTTAATTGGGTGTGTCCATTACATCATTCACATAATGACATAACCTTGTTATTAATAACATCCAATGTTCATGATCATGAAACTATGATCATCTATTAATCAACAAGCTAGTTATACAAGAGGCTTACTAGGGACTCCTTGTTGTTCACATAACACACATGTATCAATGTTTCGGTTAATACAATTATAGCATGGTATGTAAACATTATCATAAACACAAAGATATATTATAATAACCATTTTATTATTGCCTCTTGGGCATATCTCCAACAGTCTCCCACTTGCACTAGAGTCAATAATCTAGTTTACATATGTAAAGATATAACACCTTGGCCTTCCGGTGCTTTATCATGTTTTGCTCACGGGAGAAGTTTTAGTCAACGGATCTGACATGCTCAGAAACGTATGTATTTTGCAATTCATTTGCGTCTCAACGCATCACCCATTTTCTAAATGAGTCGGCATTAAATATGTTTGGTCTTCTGGTGGAACCTTAATTCCGCGGTCTGAAATATGTCACTAATATTGTCATACACAATATAGTTTCAAAGTTACGACACTATCGGAACTACACCAAGTTCTCAAAGAACCTCTTGACTTAACATCCTCAGTCATTGTCAAAACAATGACATATTCTGCCTTCGTTTGTAGAATCCATCACAACATTTAGAACTCATCTAAATCTAGCATAGACAAATTCTAGCTCATTGTGCTACCTTTTAAAACAACACTTAGCCTAATTTGAGATTGAAATTTTATTTTTATATGTGACCAAACTAATATCGGTGCAACACCTTACAGCGATTTGTTTGTCATTACTCATACAAAACTATATATCCTTGGTTCTTCTAAAGTACTCATGGATATTCTTACTGTTTATCCAATGATCATCACATGAATCATTATGGTATATGCTCCTAACCATTTAGAGCATAGGACATCTGATATTGTACATATTATTCGTGATCTAAAATCACTCATGTGTTTTTACTCATTGAGTGTCAAATACACTCAAGTCTTATAAAACCTTCACATGAAAAGAACACCTTCTTTATATTGAACTACTTCAATATTCATTCTATGTACCTTTTAACTTAAACTTTTATGTGTTTCAATCCATCTTCATAGATCTTGACACTAAATATGTTTCAGTTCATATCCTTTCATTGAAGTTTAATTCTCAATGAAACCTTTTTAATCAATTATATAATTACATTATTTATAATCAACGATATGTCACCTACATAAAGTATTACAAATATGTCTCAGCGCTCCCACTTAATTTCTTGCAAATGCAAGCCTCTTCATCGTCTCTGATGAAATCATAACTCTTTGATCATTTCATCCGGTGAAGATTCCAACTCCGCAATACTCACTTCATCCAATTGAAGTTTGTATTCCTATCTAGTATTCTACGGACTGGCAAAACTCTTGGTTGTATCTTGTATACACCTTTAATACACACTTCTGTTAAGTAATATATTTTGCCATCCTACTAACATATCTCATAAAAGAAATATGTAGTGATTACTAGAATAATCCACATAGACTATAAGCATTGCTACGGAAGATCTAATCTTATCGTAGTCAACTCTTTGAACTTTGTCGTAAACAACTTTTCGACAAGCCTAGCTTTTTTAAGGACATTTCATCCAAGTCTATCAATTTCATAGATTTATTTACTTTCAAAAAGTATTCATCTATCTTGGATTTCATGGCGTATAGCCATTTTAACGGAGTCAGGGCCCATCATAACTTCTTTGTTTGTAGTTGATTTATCATTGTTCAAAATCAATCCTTTGTTCACAAATCATTTATTTGATCACAAAGTAAACCATACCTACAAGGTTCAATATGTACTTCGATCTCCATGACTAAAACACTTTGTAGTCATGAGAGCTATGATCATCGTGACCGCTTCTGGAACCAATTCCAATGCTGCGCTTGCTCCGATCATTATGCTCAGGTTCATAAACCTTATCAAGTTCTATTGTCCTCCCACTCAAATACTTCGCTAGAAAACAATTTCTTGGAAATAAGCAAGTAACATTAACAAACACTTTTGTCTTTTACTTTATAGTGAAAAGAAGTCCCAATCAATTCTTTGGGATAACCAACAAAGACATTCATCCGATTTTGGTTGTAAACTTATTTATCTTATGTTATGCATACCAAAATTTAAGAAAGGACTATTAGGGTTCATACCCATGCCATAACTCGTATGGTGTCATTTCAACAGATCATGATGATGCTCTATTCAGTGTAAAAGCGGTAGTCTCTAAAGCATAATCCACAAAAAATATAATGGCATCAATATTTTATCTCATCATTGATCCAACAAGGTTTGGATACATCTCTTGGATACTCCATCATCACTATGATACTCCAAGAAACGTGAGTTGTAGAACAACTTCATAACTCTCTTAGATGTTCGCTAAAACTCGTAATTCAAATATTTCCACTATGATCCAATCATAGATATTTGACTTTTCTATTACGATGATTTCCACTTCATGCTGAAATTTATTTGAATCCATTCAAATGTTTCAAACTTCTTCCTTATCGAATATATCCACATATATATACTCAATTCATTGTTGGAAGTTTTCATGAAGTAGAAGAATCTCCCGCACATAACTATGCCCAGTGAACCACTTACATCATCATATATGTTTTCACTAAGTTAGTTTCCCGTTCAACTCTTGGCCTATGAACGGTATTTTAGTCATTCTCTTTAGAAAAGATTTGCAAGTGCCAAACGATTCAAAAATCAAATGACTCCAAAAATCCATTTGCATGGAGTTCCTTCATGCGTTCCTTTCTAACATGACCTAAATGGCGGTTCCACAAATAAGTGGAATTCAAATCATTTGCCTAATGGCATTTGAGCTTCAGTGTTATGTATGTGTGTTTCACCATTAAGATTTATAATAACTTATCCATCGTACATGGAGTAATGTCATAATTTGAACAACTCATTGTTTTCATTTGACCAGAGCAAAATAACAATTATTAAGTTCTTTATTATAAATTATAAGGGCTAGGTAGAATGCCAATGACAAGCATAATAACACTTTATTATGTTCCAGATGTGCATTATTACCATATTCCTTATTAGTCACTTAGGCCATCATATTCTTGTATTGTGTTATATTGTATGACATCTCATACCAACCAATCTGGTACAAATACCCAAGAATTTCATTATGTGACCAAACAAGGAATACATCCATAACGTGTATATCATTTATATACACCTGAGCTAGACTTCCTAGTCTTTTCTTTCTTTCTGCAAAAATATCTTTTGTAGTTTCTCTTTTAGCTTTCCTCATTCTCAGAAAATACTTCACCTTCAATAACTTCTAGGTTTGTTGGTCAAATACCAATAACCTTGAGGTTCTTACTTTGAAGTTGATCATCATATGACAAGTGTTTCAGATTTCACTATTAGTAACTTTGTAATATGATGAACAATTTCACTCATAATTTTATCCATCATATCATGACGACTTTTCCGAGACCATGTACGTACATGCTAGGCTCGTAAAGTTTAACCTCGGTATTCGCATGTGCAAATCTGGCTTGCACCCGTTGTATGCACACGTAGAATCTATAACACCCGATCATCACGAGATGCTTCGAAACGACGAGTCTTAGCAACGGTGCATACTAAGGACGATCACTTCATGGATATGTGAATATCGTTAGTGCCCCAAAAGTTGGTGAATTGGGACGCCCGACGTCTTCAACCTTCATACATTCCCATAAAACTTATGAGTTTATGTAGTCTCACCAAATTATATTCTATCATCTTGCACCAAGGTCTTTAGATATCACATATATCTCATACCTCGCTTATTTCTGAAAACTAAATTTTCAGCTCCTTACTTTTCAAACAGATTTGAACTTCAAGTTTCACGGAGACAAGATGACTTTAGGTACTAATTGAAACCATAGCTCTTTGAATCAACAATCTGAGGTTTACTAAAATTTGCAATAGGACTTAATCATTTCTTGATTCTTTAACAATACGGTACCAGTCCGTAAAGTTTCTTGTCAGATTTTAACAGTATTTCTATCTCAATTACAAGACTAGCGCTTGGTAGAAAAACGGATGCCAATACTACAAATTAATTCAAAATACTACTCAGACTATGTTTATGATAATTAGTTCATGTTTTAATCTAATTACAAATGAACTCCCACTTAATACAACATCCCTCATAGTTGTTAAGTGGTACACGATCCAGATCCACTACACCAAAACCGATCATCACGTGAGATGATGTAGCTTCAATGGTGAACATCAACATGTTGATCATATCATCCATATGACTCGTGTTCAACCTTTCGGTTTCCGTTGTCCCGAGGCCATGTCCGTACATGCTAGGCTCGTCAAGCAAACCCAAGTATTCCGCGTGTGCAACATGGCTTACACCCGTTGTATGTGAACGTTGAGTCTATCACATCCGATCATCACGAGATGCTTCGAAACGACGAACTATATCAACGGTGCATACGAGGGGAGAACACTTTATTATCTTGATATTAATGTGAGGGATCATCTTATAATGCTACCGTCGCGTTCTAAGCAAAATAAGATGCATAAAGGATTAACATCACATGCAATTCATATGTGATATGATATGGCCCTTTAGTCTTTGCGCCTTCGATCTTCATCTCCAAAGCACGGACATGATCTCCATCATCAACGGGCATGATCTCCATCATCGTCGGCGTAGCGTCAAGGTCCATGGCGCCGTCTTCATGGTTGTTCACCTCATGTAGCAACTATTACAACTACTTTGAAATACTACTCAACATGAAATTTAAAGACAACCATAAGGCTCCTGCCGGTTTCCACAATACAATAATGATCATCTCATACATATTCATCATCACATTATGGCCATATCACATCACCAAACCCTGCAAAAACAAGTTAGACGTCTCTAATTTGGTTTGCATATTTTACGTGGTTTAGGGTTTTCGAGTGAGATCTAATCTACCTACGAACATGAACCACAACGGTGATACTAGTGTTGTCAATAGAAAAAGTAAATTGAATCTTCACTATGGTGGGAGAGACGAGACACCCGCAAAGCCACTTATGCAATACAAGTTGCATGTCGAACGTGGAGCAAGTCTCATGAACGCGGTCATGTAAAGTTAGCCCGAGCCGCTTCATCCCACCATGCCACAAAGATGCAAAGTACTCGAACTAAAGACAACAAAGCATCAACGCCCACAAAACAATTGTGTTCTACTCGTGCAACCATCTATGCATAGACACGGCTCTGATACCACTGTAGGGATTCGTTGCATATAAAACAAAAAATTTCCTACCGCGAGAACGCAATCCAAGCCAAGATGCAATCTAGAAGATGGGAGCAACGAGGGGATGAACGAGACTAACCCTTGAAGATTTCCAAAGCCTACAAGATGAGGCTCTTGTTGCTGCGGTAGACGATCACTTGCCGCTTGCAAAAGCGCGTAGAAGATCTTGATCACGGTGCCACGATCGGGCAGCACCTCCGTACTCGGTCACACGTTCGGTGTTGATGAAGACGACGTCCTTCTCCCCGTTCCAGCGGGCAGCGGAAGTAGTAGCTCCTCCTTGACTCCGGCAGCACGACGGCGTGGTGGCGGTGGCGATGGAGAACTCCGGCGGAGCTTCGCTAAGCGTGCGGGAGAGGTGGAGGAGAGAGGGGGTGGCTAGGGTTTGGGAGAGGGGGTGGCCGGCCTCAAGGGGTGCGGCCAGCTTGTGGCTTTGTGGTGGCCGGCCCCCTCCCCTATGCCCCTCATTATATAGGTGGAACCCCAAGTGTTGGACTACAAGTCTTCGAATAAGACCCCAACCCAAAACCTTCCATGTAGTAGGGAAACCTACCCAAGGTGGGACTCCCACCCAAGTGGGATTCCCACCCTTCCATGAAGGGGGGTGGCCGGCCCCCTTGGTGGAGTCCACCTTGGACTCCCCCTCTAGGGTTGGCCGGCCATGGGAGGTGGAGTCCCTCCGGGACTCTTCCTTCCTTAGTGATTTCTTCCGGACTTTTCTAGAACCTTCTAGAACCTTCCATAAATGCACCGGATCATTTCCAAACTTGGAATATGACTTCCTATATATGAATCTTATTCTCCGGACCATTCGGAACTCCTCGTGATGTCCGGGATCCTATACGAGACTTCGAACAATACTTCGAACTCCATTCCATATTCAAGTTCTACTATTACAACATCAAACCTTAAGTGTGTCACCCTACGGTTCGCGAACTATGTAGACATGGTTGAGATCTCTCTCCGACCAATAACCAATATCGGGATCTGGAGATCCATAATGGTTCCCACATATTCAATGATGACTTAGTGATCGAATGAACCATTCACATACGATACCAATTCCCTTTGTCACGCGATATTTTACTTGTCCGAGGTTTGATCATCGGTATCACTCTATACCTAGTTCAACCTCGTCTCCTGACAAGTACTCTTTACTCGTACCGTGGTATGTGGTCTCTTATGAACTTATTCATATGCTTGCAAGACATTAGACGACATTCCACCGAGAGGGCCCGAGTATATCTATCCGTCATCGGGATGGACAAATCCCACTGTTGATCCATATGCCTCAACTCATACTTTCCGGATACTTAATCCCACCTTTATAACCACCCATTTACGCGGTGGCGTTTGATGTAATCAAAGTACCTTTCCGAGTATAAGTGATTTATATGATCTCATGGTCATAAGGACTAGGTAACTATGTATCGAAAGCTTATAGCAAATAACTTAATGACGTGATCTTATGCTACGCTTAATTGGGTGTGTCCATTACATCATTCACATAATGACATAACCTTGTTATTAATAACATCCAATGTTCATGATCATGAAACTATGATCATCTATTAATCAACAAGCTAGTTATACAAGAGGCTTACTAGGGACTCCTTGTTGTTCACATAACACACATGTATCAATGTTTCGGTTAATACAATTATAGCATGGTATGTAAACATTATCATAAACACAAATATATATTATAATAACCATTTTATTATTGCCTCTTGGGCATATCTCCAACAGAATCTGTCGAGGAAGTTCAAGATCTATCGGTCCTATGGATCAACAAGGTGCATAGTGAAAGATCGGGAAACTAATCCTCATCAATATTGTACACACCATGTGGACACACACAATTGTTTGGGTTATTCCCACCCTCCTAGGATCGCTTTCCAGGGAAACCCTAATCCATTGACCGTGCGGTCTACAACATTGACTAATCGCAGTCAGTGCATGTGCGTGTAGCCGAACGCACCCGAGGGTATAAATTGGTTCAAAAAACACCCCACCATGATAGTGTACGCACCATGTGGACACACACAATTTTTGGGTCATTCCCACCCTCCGAGGCTCGCTTTCCAGGGAAACCCTAATCCATTAACCGTGCGGTCTACAACATCGACGACAACCCAGCGGCTGTGCCGCGGTGGCATTGTGACTTCGTTTGAGCTTGGTTAGGTCATTGGGACATCTGGTGTCAAGGATTGATCCATACTATCTCAAGATTCCCTCTGGTTAGCCCTTCCCAGGAGTTCCACCCTATACGTCTAGAACATGCCTAATTGCCGTCAGCGCATGTACATGTAGCCGGACGCACCCGGGGTACAAAATTGGTTCAAACAACACCCCACCATGATATTGTACACACCATGTGGACACACACAATATTTTGGGTTATTCCCACCCTCCTAGGATCGCTTTCCAGGGAAACCCTAATCCATTGACCGTGCGGTCTACAACATTGACTAATTGCAGTCAGTGCATGTGCGTGTAGTCGGACGCATCCGGGGGTATAAAACTGGTTCAAAAAAACACCCCACCATGATAGTGTACACACCATGTGGACACACACAAATTTTTTGGTCATTCGTACCCTCCGAGGCTCGCTTTCCAGGGAAACCCTAATCCATTGACCGTGCGGTCTACAACATTGAGTACACCCCAGCGGCTATGCCGCTGTGGCATTGTGACTTCCTTTGAGCTTGGTTATTTCATTGGGAAATGTGGTGTCAAGGATTGATCCATACTATCTCAAGATTCCCTCTGGTTAGTCCTTCCCAGGAGTTCCACCCTATACGTCTAGAACATGCCTAATTGCCGTCAGCGCATGTGCGTGTAGCCGGACACACCCGGGGTACAAAATTGGTTCAAACAACACCCCACCATTATAGCGTACACACCATGTGGACACACACAATTGTTTTGGTCATTCCCACCCTCCTAGGCTCGCTTTCCAGGGAAACCCTAATCCATTGACCGTGCGGTCTACAACATTGACTAATTGCCGTTAGTGCATGTGCGTGTAGCCGAACGCACCCGAGGGTATAAATTGGTTCAAAAACACCCCACCATGATAGTGTACGCACCATGTGGACACACACAATTTTTTGGGTCATTCCCACCCTCCGAGGCTCGCTTTCCAGGGAAACCCTAATCCATTAACCGTGCGGTCTACAACACTGACGACAACCCAGCGGCTGTGCCGCGGTGGCATTGTGACTTCGTTTGAGCTTGGTTAGGTCATTGGGACATCTGGTGTCAAGGATTGATCCATACTATCTCAAGATTCCCTCTGGTTAGCCCTTCCCGGGAGTTCCACCCTATACGTCTAGAACATGACTAATTGCCGTCGGCGCATGTGCGTGTAGCCGGACGCACCGGGGGTACAAAATTGGTTCAAACAACACCCCACCATGATATTGTACACACCATGTGGACACACACAATATTTTGGGTTATTCCCACCCTCCTAGGATCGCTTTCCAGGGAAACCCTAATCCATTGACCGTGCGGTCTACAACATTGACTAATTGCAGTCAGTGCATGTGCGTGTAGCCGGACGCATCCGGGGGTATAAAACTGGTCCAAAAAAAACACCCCACCATGATAGTGTACACACCATGTGGACACACACAAATTTTTGGGGTCATTCCCACCCTCCTAGGCTCGCTTTCCGGGAAATCCTAATCCATTGACCGTGCGGTCTACAACATTGACTAATTGTCGTCAGTGCATTTGCGTGTAGTCGGACGCACCCGGTGGTATAAAATTTGTTCAAAAACATGCCACCATGATAGTGTACACACCATGTGGACACACACAATTTTTTGGGTCATTCCCACCCTCCGAGGCTCGCTTCCCAGGGAAACCCTAACCCATTAACCGTGCGGTCTACAACATTGACTACACCCCAGCGGCTGTGCCGCGGTGGCATTGTGACTTCGTTTGAGCTTGGTTAGATCATTGGGACATGTGGTGTCAAGGATTGATCCATACTATCTCAAGATTCCCTCTGGTTAGCCCTTCCCAGGAGTTCCACCCTATACGTCTAGAACATGCCTAATTGTCGTCAGCGCATGTGCGTGTAGCCGGACGCACCCGGGGTACAAAATTGGTTCAAACAACACCCCACCATGATAGTGTACAAACCATGTGGACACACACAATTTTTTGGGTCATTCCCACCCTCCTAGGCTCGCTTTCCAGGGAAACCCTAATTCCTTGACCGTGCGGTATACAACATTGACTAATTGCCGTCAGTGCATGTGCGTTTAGCCGAACGCACCCGGGGTACAAAATTGTTTCAAAAAACACCCCACCATGATAGTGTACACACCATGTGGACACACAATTTTTTTGGGTCATTCCCACCCTCCTAGGCTCGCTTTCCAGGGAAACCCTAATCCATTGACCGTGCGGTCTACAACATTGACTAATTGCCGTCAGTGCATGTGCGTGTAGCCGAACGCACCCGAGGGTATAAATTGGTTCAAAAAACACCCCACCATGATAGTGTACGCACCATGTGGACACACACAATTTTTTGGGTCATTCCCACCCTCCGAGGCTCGCTTTCCAGGGAAACCCTAATCCATTGAACGTGCGGTCTACAACATTGACGACACCCCAGCGGCTGTGCCGCGGTGGCATTGTGACTTCGTTTGAGCTTGGTTAGGTCATTGGGACATGTGGTGTCAAGGATTGATCCATACTATCTCAAGATTCCCTCTCGGTTAGCCCTTCCCAGGAGTTCCACCCTATACGTCTAGAACATGCCTAATTGCCGTCGGCGCATGTGCGTGTAGCCGGACGCACCCGGGGGTACACAATTGGTTCAAACAACACCCCACCATGATAGTGTACAAACCATGTGGACACACACAATTGTTTGGGTCATTCCCACCCTCCTAGGCTCGCTTTCCAGGGAAACCCTAATCCCTTGACCGTGCGGTCTACAACATTCACTAATTGCCGTCAGTGCATGTCCGTGTAGCCGAACGCACCCGGGGGTATAAAATTGTTTCGAAAAACACCCCACCATGATAGTGTACACACCATGTGGACACACACAATTTTTTGGGTCATTCCCACCCTCCTAGGCTCGCTTTCCAGGGAAACCCTAATCCATTGACCGTGCGGTCTACAACATTGACTAATTGCCGTCAGTGCATGTGCGTGTAGCCGAACGCACCCGAGGGTATAAATTGGTTCAAAAAACACCCCACCATGATAGTGTACGCACCATGTGGACACACACAATTTTTTGGGTCATTCCCACCCTTCGAGGCTCGCTTTCCAGGGAAACCCTAATCCATTGATCGTGCGGTCTACAACATTGACGACACCCCAGCGGCTGTGCCGTGGTGGCATTGTGACTTCGTTTGAGTTTGGTTAGGTCATTGGGACATGCGGTGTCAAGGATTGATCCATACTATCTCAAGATTCCCTCTGGTTAGCCCTTCCAAGGAGTTCCATCCTATACGTCTAGAACATGCCTAATTGCCGTCAGCGCATGTGCGTGTAGCCGGACGCACCCGGGGTACAAAATTGGTTCAAACAACACCCCACCATGTTATTGTACACACCATGTGGACACACACAATTTTTTGGGTTATTCCCACCCTCCTAGGATCGCTTTCTAGGGAAACCCTAATCCATTGACCGTGCGGTCTACAACATTGACTAATTGCAGTCAGTGCATGTGCGTGTAGTCGGACGCAATCAGGGGTATAAAATTGGTTCAAAAAACACCCCACCATGATAGTGTACACACCATGTGGACACACACAAATTTTTGGGTCATTCCTACCCTCCGAGGCTCGCTTTCCAGGGAAACCCTAATCCATTGACCGCGCGGTCTACAACATTGAGTACACGCCAGCGGCTGTGCCGCGATGGCATTGTGACTTCGTTTGAGCTTGGTTATTTCATTGGGACATGTGGTGTCAAGGATTGATCCATACTATCTCAAGATTCCCTCTAGTTAGCCCTTCCCAGGAGTTCCACCCTATATGTCTAGAACATGCCTAATTGCCGTTAGCGCATGTGCGTGTAGCCGGACACACCCGGGGTACAAAATTGGTTCAAACAACACCCCACCATGATAGCGTACAAACCATGTGGACACACACAATTTTTTGGGTTATTCCCACCCTCCTAGGATCTTTTTCCAGGGAAACCCTAATCCATTGACCGTGCGGTCTACAACATTGAGTACACCCCAGCGGCTATGCCGCTGTGGCATTGTGACTTCCTTTGAGCTTGGTTATTTCATTGGGAAATGTGGTGTCAAGGATTGATCCATACTATCTCAAGATTCCCTCTGGTTAGTCCTTCCCAGGAGTTCCACCCTATACGTCTAGAACATGCCTAATTGCCGTCGACGCATGTGCGTGTAGCCGGACACACCCGGGGTACAAAATTGGTTCAAACAACACCCCACCATTATAGCGTACACACCATGTGGACACACACAATTGTTTTGGTCATTCCCACCCTCCTAGGATCGCTTTCCAGGGAAACCCTAATCCATTGACCGTGCGGTCTACAACATTGACTAATCGCAGTCAGTGCATGTGCGTGTAGCCGAACGCACCCGAGGGTATAAATTGGTTCAAAAACACCCCACCATGATAGTGTACGCACCATGTGGACACACACAATTGTTTGGGTCATTCCCACCCTCCGAGGCTCGCTTTCCAGGGAAACCCTAATCCATTGACCGTGCGGTCTACAACACCGACGACAACCCAGCGGCTGTGCCGCGGTGGCATTGTGACTTCGTTTGAGCTTGGTTAGGTCATTGGGACATCTGGTGTCAAGGATTGATCCATACTATCTCAAGATTCCCTCTGGTTAGCCCATCCCAGGAGTTACACCCTATACGTCTAGAACATGCCTAATTGCCGTCAGCGCATGTACATGTAGCCGGACGCACCCGGGGGTACAAAATTGGTTCAAACAACACCCCACCATGATATTGTACACACCATGTGGACACACACAATATTTTGGGTTATTCCCACCCTCCTAGGATCGCTTTCCAGGGAAACCCTAATCCATTGACCGTGCGGTCTACAACATTGACTAATTGCAGTCAGTGCATGTGCGTGTAGCCGGACGCATGCGGGGGTATAAAACTGGTTCAAAAAAACACCCCACCATGATAGTGTACACAACATGTGGACACACAAATTTTTTGGGGTCATTCCCACCCTCCTAGGCTCGCTTTCCAGGGAAATCCTAATCCATTGACCGTGCGGTCTACAACATTGACTAATTGTCGTCAGTGCATTTGCGTGTAGTCGGACGCACCCGGTGGTATAAAATTTGTTCAAAAACATGCCACCATGATAGTGTACACACCATGTGGACACACACAATTTTTTGGGTCATTCCCACCCTCCGAGGCTCGCTTCCCGTGGAAACCCTAACCCATTAACCGTGCGGTCTACAACATTGACTACACCCCAGCCGGCTGTGCCGCGGTGGCATTGTGACTTCGTTTGAGCTTGGTTAGATCATTGGGACATGTGGTGTCAAGGATTGATCCATACTATCTCAAGATTCCCTCTGGTTAGCCCTTCCCTGGAGTTCCACCCTATACGTCTAGAACATGCCTAATTGTCGTCAGCGCATGTGCGTGTAGCCGGACGCACCCGGGGGTACAAAATTGGTTCAAACAACACCCCACCATGATAGTGTACAAACCATGTGGACACACACAATTTTTTGGGTCATTCCCACCCTCCTAGGCTCGCTTTCCAGGGAAACCCTAATTCCTTGACCGTGCGGTATACAACATTGACTAATTGCCGTCAGTGCATGTGCGTTTAGCCGAACGCACCCGGGGGTATAAAATTGTTTCAAAAAACACCCCACCTTGATAGTTTACACACCATGTGGACACACAATTTTTTTTGGGTCATTCCCACCCTCCTAGGCTCGCTTTCCAGGGAAACCCTAATCCATTGACCGTGCGGTCTACAACATTGACTAATTGCCGTCATTGCATGTGCGTGTAGCCGAACGCACCCGAGGGTATAAATTGGTTCAAAAAACACCCCACCATGATAGTGTACGCACCATGTGGACACACACAATTTTTTGGGTCATTCCCACCCTCCGAGGCTCGCTTTCCAGGGAAACCCTAATCCATTAAACGTGCGGTCTACAACATTGACGACACCCCAGCGGCTGTGCCGCGGTGGCATTGTGACTTCGTTTGAGCTTGGTTAGGTCATTGGGACATGTGGTGTCAAGGATTGATCCATACTATCTCAAGATTCCCCTCTGGTTAGCCCTTCCCAGGAGTTCCACCCTATACGTCTAGAACATGCCTAATTGCCGTCAGCGCATGTGCGTGTAGCCGGACGCACCCGGGGGTACACAATTGGTTCAAACAACACCCCACCATGATAGTGTACAAACCATGTGGACACACACAATTGTTTGGGTCATTCCCACCCTCCTAGGCTCGCTTTCCAGGGAAACCCTAATCCCTTGACCGTGCGGTCTACAACATTCACTAATTGCCGTCAGTGCATGTCCGTGTAGCCGAACGCACCCGGGGGTATAAATTGTTTCGAAAAACACCCCACCATGATAGTGTACACACCATGTGGACACACACAATTTTTTGGTCATTCCCACCCTCCTAGGCTCGCTTTCCGGGAAACCCTAATCCATTGACCGTGCGGTCTACAACATTGACTAATTGCCGTCAGTGCATGTGCGTGT
The DNA here is from genome assembly GCF_022539505.1 of Lolium rigidum. NCBI lineage: Eukaryota > Viridiplantae > Streptophyta > Magnoliopsida > Poales > Poaceae > Lolium > Lolium rigidum. Next base: position 92,554,405 of record NC_061512.1, on the reverse strand, counting down.
AGCCGAACGCACCCGAGGGTATAAATTGGTTCAAAAAACACCCCACCATGATAGTGTACGCACCATGTGGACACACACAATTTTTTGGTTCATTCCCACCCTTCGAGGCTCGCTTTCCAGGGAAACCCTAATCCATTGACCGTGCGGTCTACAACATTGACGACACCCCAGCGGCTGTGCCGTGGTGGCATTGTGACTTCGTTTGAGTTTGGTTAGGTCATTGGGACATGCGGTGTCAAGGATTGATCCATACTATCTCAAGATTCCCTCTGGTTAGCCCTTCCAAGGAGTTCCATCCTATACGTCTAGAACATGCCTAATTGCCGTCAGCGCATGTGCGTGTAGCCGGACGCACCCGGGGTACAAAATTGGTTCAAACAACACCCCACCATGTTATTGTACACACCATGTGGACACACACAATTTTTGGGTTATTCCCACCCTCCTAGGATCGCTTTCCAGGGAAACCCTAATCCATTGACCGTGCGGTCTACAACAATGACTAATTGCAGTCAGTGCATGTGCGTGTAGTCGGACGCAATCAGGGGTATAAAATTGGTTCAAAAAACACCCCACCATGATAGTGTACACACCATGTGGACACACACAAATTTTTGGGTCATTCCTACCCTCCGAGGCTCGCTTTCCAGGGAAACCCTAATCCATTGACCGCGCGGTCTACAACATTGAGTACACGCCAGCGGCTGTGCCGCGATGGCATTGTGACTTCGTTTGAGCTTGGTTATTTCATTGGGACATGTGGTGTCAAGGATTGATCCATACTATCTCAAGATTCCCTCTAGTTAGCCCTTCCCAGGAGTTCCACCCTATATGTCTAGAACATGCCTAATTGCCGTTAGCGCATGTGCGTGTAGCCGGACACACCCGGGGGTACAAAATTGGTTCAAACAACACCCCACCATGATAGCGTACAAACCATGTGGACACACACAATTTTTTGGGTTATTCCCACCCTCCTAGGATCTTTTTCAGGGAAACCCTAATCCATTGACCGTATGGTCTACAACATTGCCTAATTGCCGTCAGCGCATGTGCGTGTAGCCGGACGCACCCCGGGTAAAAAATTGTTTCAAAAAAGACCCCACCATGATAGTGTACACACCATGTGGACAGACACAATTTTTTGGGTCATTCCCACCCTCCTAGGCTCGCTTTCCAGGGAAACGCTAATCCATTGACCGTGCGGTCTACAACATTGACTAATTGCCGTCGGTTGCATGTGGGTGTAGCCGAACGCACCCGAGGGTATAAAATTGGTTCAAAAACTACCCCACCATGATATTTTACACACCATGTAGACACACACAATTTTGTGGATCATTCCCACCCTCCGAGGCTCGCTTTCCAGGGAAACCCTAATCCATTGACCGTGCGGTCTACAACACTGACGACAACCCAGCAGCTGTGCCGCGGTGGCATTGTGACTTCGTTTGAGCTTGGTTAGGTCATTGGGACATCTGGTGTCAAGGATTGATCCATACTATCTCAAGATTCCCTCCGGTTAGCCCTCCCCAGGAGTTCCACCCTATAC
>NC_061512.1:92437704-92552753 GCF_022539505.1 Lolium rigidum | reverse complement strand
AAATTGTTTCAAAAAACACCCCACCATGATAGTGTACACACCATGTGGACACACACAATTTTTTGGGTCACTCCCACCCTCCTAGGCTCGCTTTCCAGGGAAACCCTAATCCATTGACCGTGCGGTCTACAACATTGAATAATTGCCATCATCGCATGTGCGTGTAGCCGGACGCACCTGGGGGTACAAAATTGTTTCAAAAAACACCCCACCATGATAGTGTACACACCATGTGGACACACACAATTTTTTGGGTCATTCCCACCCTCCTAGGCTCGCTTTCCAGGGAAACCCTAATCCATTGACCGTGCGGTCTACAACATTGACTAATTGCCGTCAGTGCATGTGCGTGTAGCCGAACGCACCCGGGGGTATAAAATTGGTTCAAAAAACACCCCACCATGATAGTGTACACACCATGTGGACACACACAATTTTTGGGTCATTCCCACCCTCCGAGGCTCGTTTTCCAAGGAAACCCTAATACATTGACCGTGCGGTCTACAACATTGACGACACCCCAGCGGCTGTGCCGCGGTGGAATTGTGACTTATTTTGAGCTTGGTTATTTCATTGGGACATGTGGTGTCAAGGATTGATCCATACTATCTCAAGATTCCCTCTGGTTAGCCCTTCCAAGGAGTTCCATCCTATACGTCTAGAACATGCCTAATTGCCGTCAGCGCATGTGCATGTAGCCGGACGCACCCGGGGTACAAAATTGGTTCAAACAACACCCCGCCATGATATTGTACACACCATGTGGACACACACAATTTTCTGGGTTATTCCCACCCTCCTAGGATCGCTTTCCAGGGAAAGCCTAATCCATTGACCTGCGGTCTACAACATTGACTAATTGCAGTCAGTGCATATGCGTGTAGCCGGACGCACCCGGGGTATAAATTTGGTTCAAAAAACACCCCACCATGATAGTGTACACACCATGTGGACACACACAAATTTTGGGGTCATTCCTACCCTCTGAGGCTCGCTTTGCAGGGAAACCCTAATCCATTGACCGTGCGGTCTACAACATTGAGTACACCCCAGCGTCTGTGCCGCGGTGGCATTGTGACTTCGTTTGAGCTTGGTTATTTCATTGGGAAATGTGGTGTCAAGGATTGATCCATACTTTCTGAAGATTCCCTCTGGTTAGCCCTTCCCAGGAGTTCCACCCTATACGTCTAGAACATGCCTAATTGCCATCAGCGCATGTGCGTGTAGCCGGACGCACCCGGGGGTACAAAATTGGTTCAAACAACACCCCGCCATGATAGTGTACAAACCATGTGGACACACATAATTATTTGGGTTATTCCCACCCTCCTAGGATCGTTTTCCAGGGAAACCCTAATCCATTGACCGTCTGGTCTACAACATTGACTAATTGCCGTCAGCGCATGTGCGTGTAGCCGGACGCACCCGGGGGGGTACAAAATTGTTTCAAAAAACACCCCACCATGATAGTGTACACACCATGTGGACACACACAATTTTTTGGGTCAATCGCACCCTCCTAGGCTCGCTTTCCAAGGAAACCCTAATCCATTGACCGTGCAGTCTACAACATTGACTAATTGCCGTCAGTGCATGTGCGTGTAGCCGAATGCACCCGAGGGTTTAAATTGGTTCAAAAAACAACCCACCATGATAGTGTACGCACCATGGGGACACACACAATTTTTTGGGTCATTCCCACCCTCCGAGGCTCGCTTTCCAAGGAAACCCTAATCCATTGAATGTGCGGTCTACAACATTGACGACACCCCAGCGGCTGTGCCGCGGTGGCATTGTGACTTCGTTTGAGCTTGGTTAGGTCATTGGGACATGTGGTGTCAAGGATTGATCCATACTATCTCAATATTTCCTCTGGTTAGCCCTTCCAAGGAGTTCCATCCTATACGTCTAGAACATGCCTAATTGCCGTCAGCGCATGTGCGTGTAGCCGGACGCACCCGGGGGTACAAAATTGATTCAAACAACACCCCACCATGATATTGTACACACCATGTGGACACACACAATTCTTTGGGTTATTCCCACCCTCCTAGGTTCGCTTTCCAGGGAAACCCTAATCCATTGACCGTGCGGTCTACAACATTGACGACACCCCAGCGGCTGTGCCGCGGTGGAATTGTGACTTCTTTTGAGCTTGGTTATTTCATTGGGACATGTGGTGTCAAGGATTGATCCATACTATCTCAAGATTCCCTCTGGTTAGCCCTTCCAAGGAGTTCCATCCTATACGTCTAGAACATGCCTAATTGCCGTCAGCGCATGTGCGTGTAGCCGAACGCACCCGGGGTACAAAATTGGTTCAAACAACACCCCGCCATGATATTGTACACACCATGTGGACACACACCATTTTTTGGGTTATTCCCACCCTCCTAGGATCGCTTTCCAGGGAAAGCCTAATCCATTGACCTGCGGTCTACAACATTGACTAATTGCAGTCAGTGCATGTGCGTGTAGCCGGACTGTTATCACCAGATTTTTGCCAAATCAGGAGATAGGCCGTAAGTGAGATGGGCTTAGAAGATTACACGCGGAGCATCTTTGAAGCGGCCTTACACGAAGAATTTGGGCTAGTTTGCCCGTGTATCTGTATTATAGTACTACCTCCGTCCCAAGGAATAAGGCGCACGCGTATTCCAAGACGAACTTTGACCATAAAAATTCAGCAACAAAATTTTGGTTATATTATATGTAATTAGTATCGTTGGATTCATATTGAAAAACACTTTCTAATGATGTTAATTTTACACAAACAATCATTATATATTTAAAGTAATTCTTAGTCAAACGAAAAACACGTAAAACGAGGACGCCTTATTCCTTGAATCGGAGGTAGTAGATCGCATCTTAGATTAAAAGGTAGAGTTTGGCCCGTGCACGGTTAGGTGCACGCCTGAATTAGAAAGTCCCTTGGACTATAAATATGTATCTAGGTTTTATGAAATAAACAACAATCACGTTCACAACAAACACAAACCAGGCGCATCGCCACCCCTTCGTTGGAGGGTTTCTTCCGGGTAAGCATCATGCTGCCTAGATCGCATCTTGCGATCTAGGCAGTACACGTTTATTCGTCTACCTTGTGTTACTCGTGCTGAAGCGTTGTTGATGGCGAGTAGCACTACCTATCTTAGATGTTTTGGGGCTTGCATTGATGCTTTTCTTATGCATATTTGCTTAGCAATGCCGTCCCTCGACACCTAGCTGCCCTTACACCTATCTGGGTGTAAGGGCAGTATCTTGCTTGTTCGTTGCTTAGTAGATCCGATCTCGTTATAGTTGCTCCTTGTTCTTCAAGGATTAGTTTAATATCTGCATGATTAGGCCTTATGCTGGGGTTGGATGATCCGGTAGTGCGTTAGGTGTTGTTTGCCGTTCCTATAAGGGATGTTCCGGGAATTGACGTAATGTTGGTTTTTAGGCCTCTTCTAGGGATAGTTTTCATCATCTTTCGTATCTGCTAGGCCCAACTACGCGTAGGATGTTCCGTTATGCGGTGAAAACCCTAAACTGTCGTAGATTGGTTTAGCTTTGTTTTGATCAAGCAGGATCCCCATGTCATTGCAAATCCAACGTGAACCATGGGGCGATCGGCTCTTTGAGCCGATCCACAGGGCAACCTGGGAGCCGATAGGGCTCGTATTTAATGTTTACGTGTTTACCATGCAGGAACATAATCGAAGCAATCTAACACCTTCCCCGATCGGGTCTAGGTCGGGTGGCACGCCCTTGCAACCGCCAGGACGTGTGCAGGAAACTGGCGGGACGACGCGAGGTGCCAGGGTCCACTAAGCGGCCTTGGGAGCCTCCCGGCTCTTCGTGTCGCTTAACCACTGCTCGCCGGTGAGTTTTGGCAGGCAACACATTCTGGCACGCCCGGTGGGACAATCGGCATGATAGAAACAACAATGGGTACAAGCGTCACGCTAGAGGGAGGTCAAAGGAGCAAGATGACATGGATAGGCATTGGGACTGTCCTTTCTTTAAACATTGCTGGGACTCAGGAATGAGTCGATTGCCAACAATCGAGAACTGCCCAGAATGCAGACAGCAAAGGAAGAGAACAAACGAGGTTTCAGTGTTCGAGCGTCTAGGGCCTCTCCCACCTCAGAACAAACGAGCTGAGTCATCTCAAGAAGAAGACTTTGAGGAGTCAGATGGTGAAGAAGATAGGTATCACCGGCCAAGGTGGTGCCCTGATGGACTCAGCCATTCTCAGAAGCGTAGGGTGCAGCGGCTACGAAACCTGGAGGAAGCCGAGGCACAGTACCTGTACACGTTGAGAAAAGCACGGCCCGATCTGGCCGTGAAAATTCAGCAAACATTGGAGACGGAGGCGCGCCCGCCAAAGAAAGTGTGGCGCCCTAAACAGACAAAAGCCGATGCAGAGGCATCGGCTGATACAAACATGGTGTTCGTACTCCCGTCGGAGTTTCGCGCTCCAAACGACGAGGAAGTATCGGTGGCTCAATTCGACTGCGGTCCACGGCCAATTATCTTTGAGAAGCCACGAGATAGAAGCTACAGGCATTTGAAGGCCCTATACCTGAGAGGTTATATCAATGGGCAGCCCGTCGCAAGATGTTGGTTGACACCGGAGCGGCAATCAACATAATGCCGTATTCCATGCTACGACGTTTGGGACACTCCAATGATGATCTGATCAAGACCAACGTCACATTAAGCGATTTCAACGGCCAAGCATCAGAAGCAAAAGGTGTTCTGAATGTAGATCTTACTGTAGGCCGGAAAACCATACCTACCGCGTTCTTCATCGTCGACAAGCAAAAGCAATTACGCCGTCCTCGCTAGGAAGGGATTGGATTCACGCTAATTGTTGCATTCCATCCACAATGCACCAATGCATCATACGATGGGATGGAGATGAGGTGGAGGTTGTTCGAGCGGATGACTCAATCGAGATATCACTAGCTGCCATGAATATTTGGGAGGCAGATGACCAAGAGCCGCTCTCTGGAATCAGTTTGGAAGGCTGTGAGCGCATCGAAGCTTCGAAAAATGGGGTGAGGCTGGTCTTATCTACCGGCCTGACGGAGTAGCAAGGTCCAAGACAATGGACGTACGTGGCGAGGCCGATCCCTGCGATCGGCCCCAAAAAATGGAGAGCAAAAATTTCGTCTCAAGCATGTCACGTAGCTACAGTAAGAAAAAAACCAAGACGTGGTAAACCTTCACTAAGCATTGCAATGAAGAAGGAGGCCGATTCCAGCAATCGGCCAAGATTATCCTCGACATACGTTTTGGCCTGGGTTCAGCATTGATCTAACAAGGGATGCCTGAAGAGCCGATACCCTCAATTACTTGAAAGAATCGGCTCGGGGGGCACTTAGATGGATAAGACACGAGGATACGAGGTTTGAAGTCGCTGTCAAATGCCCAGCAGCTCAAGATATATTCTTTGATGATGATGGGTATTGAAGTATGGGGGCCGATGCATAAATCGGCCGTAAAAAATACAAATTTTTTAAGCACAGCCGATGCACAGACATCGACTTTAGAATAGAAAGCCGATGCGCAGCCATCGACTCAAGAGGTACAAACTGTTATAAGCAGAAGCCTAATGGAGCAGTTGTCGAGTTACATGGAGAGGCTCTACTGGATGAACTCCTCAATGGAATTATTTGGTGACTCAGATCCTCTCTTCAAGGACCTCCAACTCCTTTGGCAAGTCTTCAAGTTCAGCGAGCAGCTAGCGTAAGCGTCGGTTTTGGTGTCCAAAATTGCCTTTTTCTCATTAAAGACGCTGATATTTGTCCGCAATATCAGCTGGGGCAAGTTTGAGGGATCACAACCCCGACCAACAACAAGAACAAGCATGAACATGCGGATCGGGTTAAGGGTGAGTTGCATCGATCGCCAAAGATGATGAGCCGATCTGAGCAGCAAGGCGCAAGAATTAAACTAGAGGAGTTGGAGAACCATTACATTTGAGGCTTCTTAGTTCAAGGAATGGATTTGCTGATCCTTCCGAACCCTTTCAGTGCGTCGGCTCTTTGGGCGTAAACTTTCTTTTGATGGGAGCTCTAGAGGCTCGGGGAGGCAGCTCACCCTGAAGGTTTTTCGTTTTGGGGAGCCGATTTTGGGAATCGGTTGGCTCTGCATTACAACTTGGAAGCCGATGGTGGCCCATTTGGCTGGCTCACTGCTGTTCTCGCCTTGACTGAGGCTCGGGGGGCAACTGACTTGGTAGACACTCTGTTCTTAAGAAGCCGATTGAGATTTCATCGGCTGGCCCTCCATCATAATCTTCTTCAAAGGAACAGAGCAGGGTTATAAAGTATCACTGAGGGGATTTGCGAGCAGGTGACATCTGTTCTGCAGAAGTATCGGCTTCAGCGTCAAGTCGTTTCAGCAGCGGTTCTGGGGCTCTCTTGAAGGCATTGGTCTTCCACATTGTCCACCAGAGCTCAAAGTCATCGGTCGAAAAAATGAAGGACTGATGCGTTGACATCGGCTTATTGGGCATTGACCAAGTTTACGGTCACTCCTTAGTCGAAAAGATGAAGGGCGGATTATGAGGGACCGATGCGTTGCCATCGGCTCATTGAGCATTGGCTAAGTTACAATTGGCAAAGTCAGTATGAGGGGAAATCGGCTAAATTAGAATAAAGGAAATCGGCAAAATCAAATTGGGGAAATTCTTCATTGATAAACGAGATTTCTTACATAAAGAGCTGATTGCTCTCAAAAGGAAGTACTAGGGGATACATTGCCCCGTCTACTACTACTGATCCTATGCTAAGGGTCCTATCTACGGGCCATCGCTGCCCTCGTCGTCGCCGTCGTCGCCGCTGTCGGCGCTACTCCCGGCGGGCTCGTCGTCGGCTCGCTGTAGCGGCCGCCGGCAGGACCCTCGTTGTCCTCGTCCTCCTCGTCGGCGTCGTCGTCGTCGCTGTCGAAGTCGCTGAGGTTCCCGGGCCAGGGGCAGAAGCGCTTGGCCGGCGGCTCGTCGGAGGAGCTGTCGTCCTCCTCCTCCTCCTCCTCCTCCTCCTCCTCCTCCTGCTTCGCCTCCTCGGAGGAGGTGAAGTCGTCCCAGGAGAAGCGATCGTCATCGCTCTCCTCCTCCGATTGCCCGTTGGCGAGGAAGCGGAGGTCACTCTCCCCGTCGGTCGAGGACTTATCGTCCTCAGACCAGACGGAGAAGTCGTGGCTCGACTCGTCCCCGTCGGCTATGGCCTGGTGGATGTTGGCCTTGTGGGCCTCCTGCGGGTCCCGCTCCGGCGTCGGCTCGCGGGAGGAGGAGGATTGGGCGGAAAGACCCGATGAGGTGGAGGAAGAAGAAGACATGGTGGCGCAGGAGGGCTTTTGGAGTGCTAATGCGAAGGGGATGAAGAGGAGAACTGTTCGATACGGTTAAATAAAAGGAGATGGAGTGGAGATTTAATGTTCGAGCAGTTTTCGAGGATGTGGTGCCAAAACTGTCAAATCGTGCAGAGAAGTTGGGAAGGAAAGTCGTCATGATGAAGAATACCGCGACGGTTCTCGCTCGCCACGACATGACCCTTCGAAGGAAAAACAGAGTGGTTTTGAAATTATCATTACCAAAACCAGGGGGGCATGTGTTATCACCAGATTTTGGCCAAATCAGGAGATAGGCCGTAAGTGAGATGGGCTTAGAAGATTACACGCGGAGCATCTTTGAAGCGGCCTTACACGAAGAATTTGGGCTAGTTTGCCCGTGTATCTGTATTATAGTAGATCGCATCTTAGATTAAAAGGTAGAGTTTGGCCCGTGTACGGTTAGGTGCACGCCTGAATTAGAAAGTCCCTTGGACTATAAATATGTATCTAGGGTTTATGAAATAAACAACAATCACGTTCACAACAAACACAAACCAGGCGCATCGCCACCCCTTCGTTCGAGGGTTTCTTCCGGGTAAGCATCATGCTGCCTAGATCGCATCTTGCGATCTAGGCGAGTACACGTTTATTCGTCTACCTTGTGTTACTCGTCTTTGAAGCGTTGTTGATGGCGAGTAGCACTACCTATCTTAGGTGTTTTGGGGCTTGCATTGATGCTTTTCTTATGCATATTTGCTTAGCAATGCCGTCCCTCGACACCTAGCTGCCCTTACACCTATCTGGGTGTAAGGGCAGCATCTTGCTTGTTCGTTGCTTAGTAGATCCGATCTGTTATAGTTGCTCCTTGTTCTTCAAGGATTAGTTTAATATCTGCATGATTAGGCCTTATGCTGGGGTTAGATGATCCGGTAGTGCGTTAGGTGTTGTTTGCCGTTCCTATAAGGGATGTTCCGGGAATTGACGCAATGTTGGTTTTTAGGCCTCTTCTAGGGATAGTTTTCATCATCTTTCGTATCTGCTAGGCCCAACTACGCGTAGGATGTTCCGGTTATGCGGTGAAAACCCTAAACTGTCGTAGCTTGGTTTAGCTTTGTTTTGATCAAGCGAGGATCCCCATGTCATTGCAAATCCAACGTGAACCATGGGGCGATCGGCTCTTTGAGCCGATCCACGAGGCAACACAGGGAGCCGATAGGGCTCGTATTTAATGTTTACGTGTCTACCATGCGGGAACATAATCGAAGCAATCTAACACCTTCCCGATCGGGTCTAGGTCAGGTGGCACGCCCTTGCAACCGCCAGGACGTGTGCAGGAAACTTGCGGGACGACGCGAGGTGCCAGGGTCCACTAAGCGGCCTTGGGAGCCTCCCGGCTCTTCGTGTTGCTTAACCACTGCTCGCCGGTGAGTTTTGGCAGGCAACACGGACGCACCCGGGGTATAAAATTGGTTCAAAAAACACCCCACCATGATAGTGTACACACCATGTGGACACACACAAATTTTTGGGTCATTCCTACCCTCTGAGGCTCGCTTTGCAGGGAAACCCTAATCCATTGACCGTGCGGTCTACAACATTGAGTACACCCCAGCGTCTGTGCCGCGGTGGCATTGTGACTTCGTTTGAGCTTGGTTATTTCATTGGGAAATGTGGTGTCAAGGATTGATCCATACTTTCTCAAGATTCCCTCTGGGTAGCCCTTCCCAGGAGTTCCACCCTATACGTCTAGAACATGCCTAATTGCCGTCAGCGCATGTGTGTGTAGCCAGAGGCACCCGGGGGTACAAAATTGGTTCAAACAACACCCCACCATGATAGTGTACAAACCATGTGGAAACACATAATTTTTGGGTTATTCCCACCCTCCTAGGATCTTTTTCCAGGGAAACCCTAATCCATTGACCGTCTGGTCTACAACATTGACTAATTGCCGTCAGCGCATGTGCGTGTAGCCGGACGCACCCGGGGGTACAAAATTGTTTCAAAAAACACCCCACCATGATAGTGTACACACCATGTGGACACACACAATTTTTAGGGTCATTCCCACCCTCCTAGGCTCGCTTTCCAGGGAAACCCTAATCCATTGACCGTGCGGTCTACAACATTGACTAATTGCAGTCAGTGCATGTGCGTGTAGCCGGACGCATTCGGGGGTAAAAAATTGGTTCAAAAAACACCCCACCATGATAGTGTACATACCATGTGGACACACACAAATTTTTGGGTCATTCCTACCCTCCGAGGCTCACTTTCCAGGGAAACCCTAATCCACTGACCGTGCGGTCTACAACATTGAGTACACCCCAGCGGCTGTGCCGCGGTGGCATTGTGACTTCGTTTGAGCTTTGTTATTTCATTAGGAAATGTGGTGTCAAGGATTGATCCATACTATCTCAAGATTCCCTCTGGTTAGCCCTTCCCAGGAGTTCCACCCCATACGTCTAGAACATGCGTAATTGCCGTCAGCACATGTGCGTGTAATCGGACACACCCGGGGGTACAAAATTGGTTCAAACAACACCCCACCATGATAGCGTACAAACCATGTGGACACACACAATTTTTTGGGTTATTCCCACCCTCCTAGGATCTTTTTCCAGGGAAACCCTAATCCAATGACCGTATGGTCTACAACATTGACTAATTGCCGTCAGCGCATGTGCGTGTAGACGGACGCACCCGGGGGTACAAATTTGTTTCAAAAAACACCCCACCATAATAGTTTACACACCATGTGGACACACACAATTTTTTGGGTCATTCCCACCCTCCTAGGCTCGCTTTCCAGGGAAACCCTAATCCATTGACCGTGCGGTCTACAACATTGACTAATTGCCGTCAGTGCATGTGCGTTTAGCCGAACGCACCCGAGGGTATAAATTGGTTCAAAAAACACCCCACCATGATATTGTACGCGCCATGTGGACACACACAATTCTTTGGGTCATTCCCACCCTCCGAGGCTCTCTTTCCAGGGAAACCCTAATCCATTGAATGTGCGGTCTACAACATTGATGACACCCCAGAGGCTGTGCCGCGGTGGCATTGTGACTTCGTTTGAGCTTGGTTAGGTCATTGGGACATGTGGTGTCAAGGATTGATCCATACTATCTCAAGATTCCCTCTGGTTAGCCCTTCCAAGGAGTTCCATGCATCCTATACGTCTAGAACATGCCTAATTGCCGTCAGCGCATGTGCGTTTAGCCGGACGCACCTGGGGGTACAAAATTGATTCAAACAACACCCCCACCATTATATTGTACACACCATGTGGACACACACAATTTTTTGGGTTATTCCCACCCTCATAGGATCGCTTTCCAGGGAAACCCTAATCCATTGACTGTGCGGTCTACAACATTGACTAATTGCAGTCAGTGCATGTGCGTGTAGCCGGACGCACCCGAGGGTATAAAATTTCTTCAAAAACACCCCACCATGATAGTGTACACACCATGTGGACACACACAAATTTTTGGGTCATTCCTACCCTCTGAGGCTCGCTTTGCAGGGAAACCGTAATCCATTGACCGTGCGGCCTACAACATTGAGTACACCCCAGCGGCTGTGCACGCCGTGGCATTGTGACTTCGTTTGAGCTTGGTTATTTCATTGGGAAATGTGGTGTCAAGGATTGATCCATACTTTCTCAAGATTCCCTCTGGTTAGCCCATCCCAGGAGTTCCACGTCTAGAACATGCCTAATTGCCGTCAGCGCATGTGCTTGTAGGCGGACGCACCCGTGGGTACAAAATTGGTTCAAACAACACCCCACCATGATAGAGTACAAACCATGTGGACACACATAATTTTTTGGGTTATTCCCACCCTCCTAGGATCTTTTTCCAGGGAAACCCTAATCCATTGACCGTATGGTCTACAACATTGACTAATTGCCGTCGGCGCATGTGCGTGTAGACGGACGCACCCGGGGTACAAATTTGTTTCAAAAAACACCCCACCATGATAGTTTACACACCATGTGGACACACACATTTTTTGGGTCATTCCCACCCTCCTAGGCTCGCTTTCCAGGGAAACCCTAATCCATTGACCGTGCGGTCTACAACATTGACTAATTGCCGTCAGTGCATGTGCGTGTAGCCGAACGCACCCGAGGGTATAAATTGGTTCAAAAAACACCCCACCATGATATTGTACGCGCCATGTGGACACACACAATTCTTTGGGTCATTCGCACCCTCCGAGGCTCGCTTTCCAGGGAAACCCTAATCCATTGAATGTGCGGTCTACAACATTGACGACACCCCAGCGGGCTGTGCCGCGGTGGCATTGTGACTTCGTTTGAGCTTGGTTAGGTCATTGGGACATGTGGTGTCAAGGATTGATCCATACTATCTCAAGATTCCCTCTGGTTAGCCCTTCCAAGGAGTTCCATCCTATACGTCTAGAACATGCCTAATTGCCGTCAGCGCATGTGCGTGTAGCCGGACGCACCCGGGGGTACAAAATTGATTCAAACAACACCCCCACCATTATATTGTACACACCATGTGGACACACACATTTTTTGGGTTATTCCCACCCTCATAGGATCGCTTTCCAGGGAAACCCTAATCCATTGACTGTGCGGTCTACAACATTGACTAATTGCAGTCAGTGCATGTGCGTGTAGCAGGAAGCACCCGGGGGTATAAAATTGGTTCAAAAAACACCCCACCATGATAGTGTACACACCATGTGGACACACACAAATTTTTGGGTCATTCCTACCCTCTGAGGCTCGCTTTGCAGGGAAACCGTAATCCATTGACCGTGCTGCCTACAACATTGAGTACACCCCACGGCTGTGCGCGCTGTGGCATTGTGACTTCGTTCGAGCTTGGTTATTTCATTGGGAAATGTGGTGTCAAGGATTGATCCATACTTTCTCAAGATTCCCTCTGGTTAGCCCTTCCCAGGAGTTCCACGTCTAGAACATGCCTAATTGCCGTCAGCGCATGTGCGTGTAGCCGGACGCACTCGGGGGTACAAAATTGGTTCAAACAACACCCCACCATGATAGTGTACAAACCATGTGGACACAAATAATTTTTTGGGTTATTCCCACCCTCCTAGAATCTTTTTCCAGGGAAACCCAAATCCATTGACCGTATGGTCTACAACATTGACTAATTGCCGTCAGCGCATGTGCGTGTAGACGGACGCACCCGGGGGTACAAATTTGTTTCAAAAAACACCCCACCATGATAGTTTACACACCATGTGGACACACACAATTTTTTGGGTCATTCCCACCCTCATAGGCTCGCTTTCCAGGGAAACCCTAATCCATTGACCGTGCGGTCTACAACATTGACTAATTGCCGTCAGTGCATGTGCTTGTAGCCGAACGCACCCGAGGGTATAAATTGGTTCAAAAAACACCCCACCATGATATTGTAGGCGCCATGTGGACACACACAATTCTTTGGGTCATTCGCACCCTCCGAGGCTCGCTTTCCAGGGAAACCATAATCCATTGAATGTGCGGTCTACAACATTGACGACACCCCAGCGGCTGTGCCGCGGTGGCATTGTGACTTCGTTTGAGCTTGGTTAGGTCATTGGGACATGTGGTGTCGAGGATTGATCCATACTATCTCAAGATTCCCTCTGGTTATCCCTTCCAAGGAGTTGCATCCTATACGTCTAGAACATGCCTAATTGCCGTCAGCGCATGTGCGTTTAGCCGGACGCACCCGGGGGTACAAAATTGATTCAAACAACACCCCCACCATTATATTGTACACACCATGTGGACACACACAATTTTTTGGGTTATTCCCACCCTCATAGGATCGCTTTCCAGGGAAACCCTAAGCCATTGACTGTGCGGTCTACAACATTGACTAATTGCAGTCAGTGCATGTGCGTGTAGCCGGACGCACCCGGGGGTATAAAATTGGTTCAAAAAACACCCCACCATGATAGTGTACACACCATGTGGACACACACAAATTTTTGGGTCATTCTTACCCTCTGAGGCTCGCTTTGCAGGGAAACCGTAATCCATTGACCGTGCGGCCTACAACATTGAGTACACCCCGGCGGCTGTGCGCGCTGTGGCATTGTGACTTCGTTTGAGCCTGGTTATTTCATTGGGAAATGTGGTGTCAAGGATTGATCCATACTTTCTGAAGATTCCCTCTGGTTAGCCCTTCCCAGGAGTTCCACGTCTAGAACATGCCTAATTGCCGTCAGCGCATGTGCGTGTAGCCGGACGCACCCGGGGGTACAAAATTGGTTCAAACAACACCCCACCATGATAGTGTACAAACCATGTGGACACACATAATTTTTTGGGTTATTCCCACCCTCCTAGAATCTTTTTCCAGGGAAACCCTAATCCATTGACCGTATGGTCTACAACATTGACTAATTGCCGTCAGCGCATGTGCGTGTAGACGGACGCACCCGGGGGTACAAATTTGTTTCAAAAAACACCCCACCATGATACTTTACACACCATGTGGACACACACAATTTTTTGGGTCATTCCCACCCTCCTAGGCTCGCTTTCCAGGGAAACCCTAATCCATTGACCGTGCGGTCTACAACATTGACTAATTGCCGTCAGTGCATGTGCGTGTAGCCGAACGCACCCGAGGGTATAAATTGGTTCAAAAAACACCCCACCATGATATTGTAGGCGCCATGTGGACACACACAATTCTTTGGGTCATTCGCACCCTCCGAGGCTCGCTTTCCAGGGAAACCCCAATCCATTGAATGTGCGGTCTACAACATTGACGACACCCCAGCGGCTGTGCCGCGGTGGCATTGTGACTTCATTTGAGCTTGGTTAGGTCATTGGGACATGTGGTGTCAAGGATTGATCCATACTATCTCAAGATTCCCTCTGGTTAGCCCTTCCAAGGAGTTCCATCCTATACGTCTAGAACATGCCTAATTGCCGTCAGCGCATGTGCGTTTAGCCGGACGCACCCGGGGGTACAAAATTGATTCAAACAACACCCCCACCATTATATTGTACACACCAAGTGGACACACACAATTTTTTGGGTTATTCCCACCCTCATATGATCGCTTTCCAGGGAAACCCTAATCCATTGATCGTGCGGTCTACAACATTGACTAATTGCGGTCAGTGCATGTGCGTGTAGCCGGACGCACCCGGGGGTATAAAATTGGTTCAAAAAACACCCCACCATGATAGTGTACACACCATGTGGACACACACAAATTTTTGGGTCATTCCTACCCTCCGAGACTCGCTTTGCAGGGAAACCGTAATCCATTGACCGTGCGGCCTACAACATTGAGTACACCCCAGCGGCTGTGCGCGCTGTGGCATTGTGACTTCGTTTGAGCTTGGTTATTTCATTGGGAAATGTGGTGTCAAGGATTGATCCATACTTTCTCAAGATTCCCTCTGGTTAGCCCTTCCCAGGAGTTCCACGTCTAGAACATGCCTAATTGCCGTCAGTGCATGTGCGTGTAGCCGGACGCACCCGGGGGTACAAAATTGGTTCAAACAACACCCCACCATGATAGTGTACAAACCATGTGGACACACATAATTTTTTGGGTTATTCCCACCCTCCTAGGATCTTTTTCCAGGGAAACCCTAATCCATTGACCGTCTGGTCTACAACATTGACTAATTGCCGTCAGCGCATGTGCGTGTAGCCGGACGCACCCGGGGGTACAAAATTGTTTCAAAAAACACCCCACCATGATAGTGTACACACCATGTGGACACACACAATTTTTTGGGTCATTCCCACCCTCCTAGGCTCGCTTTCCAGGGAAACCCTAATCCATTGACCGTGCGGTCTACAACATTGACTAATTGCCGTCAGTGCATGTGCGTGTAGCCGAACGCACCCGAGGGTATAAATTGGTTCAAAAAACACCCCACCATGATCGTGTACGCACCATGTGGACACACACAATTTTTTGGGTCATTCCCACCCTCCGAGGCTCGCTTTCCAGGGAAACCCTAATCCATTGAATGTGCAGCTACAACATTGACGACACCCCAGCGGCTGTGCCGCGGTGGCATTGTCACTTCGTTTGAGCTTGGTTAGGTCATTGGGACATGTGGTGTCAAGGATTGATCCATACTATCTCAAGATTCCCTCTGGTTAGCCCTTCCAAGGAGTTCCATCCTATACGTCTAGAACATGCCTAATTGCCGTCAGCGCATGTGCGTGTAGCCGGACGCACCCGGGGGTACAAAATTGATTCAAACAACACCCCACCATTTTAGTGTACACACCATGTGGACACACACAATTTTTTGGGTTATTCCCACCCTCCTAGGTTCGCTTTCCAGGGAAACCCTAATCCATTGACCGTGCGGTCTACAACATTGACTAATTGCAGTCAGTGCATGTGCGTGTAGCCAGACGGATCCGGGGGTATAAAATCTGTTCAAAAAACACCCCACCATGATAGTGTACATACCATGTGGACACACACAAATTTTTGGGTCATTCCTACCCTCCGAGGCTCGCTTTCCAGGGAAACCCGAATCCATTGACCGTGTCGTCTACAACATTGAGTACACCCCAGCGGCTGTGCCGCGGTGGCATTGTGACTTCGTTTGAGCTTTGTTATTTCATTGGGAAATGTGGTGTCAAGGATTGATCCATACTATCTCAAGATTCCCTCTGGTTAGCCCTTCCCAGGAGTTCCACCCCATACGTCTAGAACATGCGTAATTGCCGTCGACGCATGTGCATGTAGCCGGACACACCCGGGGGTACAAAATTGGTTCAAACAACACCCCACCATGATAGCGTACAAACCATGTGGACACAGACAATTTTTGGGTTATTCCCACCCTCCTAGGATCTTTTTCCGGGGAAACCCTAATCCATTGACCAGTATGGTCTACAACATTGACTAATTGCCGTCGGCGCATGTGCGTGTAGCCGGACACACCTGGGGGTACAAAATTGTTTCAAAAAACACCCCACCATGATAGTGTACACACCATGTGGACACACACAATTTTTTGGGTCATTCCCACCCTCCTAGGCTCGCTTTCCGGGGAAACCCTAATCCAATGACCGTGCGGTCTACAACATTGACTAATTGCCGTCAGTGCATGTGCGTGTAGCCGAACGCACCCGAGGGTACAAATTGGTTCAAAAAACACCCCACCATGATAATGTACGCGCCATGTGTACACACACAATTTTTTTGGTCATTCCCACCCTCCGAGGCTCGCTTTCAAGGGAAACCCTAATCCATTGAATGTGCGGTCTACAACATTGACGACACCCCAGCGGCTGTGCCGCGGTGGCATTGTGACTACGTTTGAGCTTGGTTAGGTCATTGGGACATGTGGTGTCAAGGATTGATCCATACTATCTCAGTATTCCCTCTGGTTAGCCCTTCCAAGGAGTTCCATCCTATACGTCTAGAACATGCCTAATTGCCATCAGCGCATGTGCGTGTAGCCGGACGCACCGGGGGTACAAAATTGATTCAAACAAAACCCCCACCATGATATTGTACACACCATGTGGACACACACAATTTTTTGGGTTATTCCCACCCTCATAGGATCGCTTTCCAGGGAAACCCTAATCCATTGACCGTGCGGTCTACAACATTGACTAATTGTAGTCAGTGCATGTGCGTGTAGCCGGACGCACCCGGGGTATAAAATTGGTTCAAAAAACACCCCACCATGATAGTGTACACACCATGTGGACACACACAAATTTTTGGGTCATTCCTACCCTCTGAGGCTCGCTTTGCAGGGAAACCGTAATCCATTGACCGTGCAGACTACAACATTGAGTACACCCCAGCGGCTGTGCGCGCGGTGGCATTGTGACTTCGTTTGAGCTTGGTTATTTCATTGGGAAATGTGGTGTCAAGGATTGATCCATACTTTCTCAAGATTCCCTCTGGTTAGCCCTTCCCAGGAGTTCCACGTCTAGAACATGCCTAATTGCCGTCAGCGCATGTGCGTGTAGCCGGACGCACCCGGGGGTACAAAATTGGTTCAAACAACACCCCACCATGATAGTGTACAAATCATGTGGACACACATAATTTTTTGGGTTATTCCCACCCTCCTAGGATCTTTTACCAGGGAAACCCTAATCCATTGACCGTCTGGTCTACAACATTGACTAATTGCCGTCAGCGCATGTGCGTGTAGCCGGACGCACCCGGGGGTACAAAATTGTTTCAAAAAACACCCCACCAAGATAGTGTACACACCATGTGGACACACACAATTTTTTGGGTCATTCCCACCCTCCTAGGCTCGCTTTCCAGGGAAATCCTAATCCATTGACCGTGCGGTCTACAACATTGACTAATTGCCATCAGTGCATGTGCGTGTAGCCGAACGCACCCGAGGGTATAAATTGGTTCCAAAAACACCCCACCATGATCGTGTACGCACCATGTGGACACACACAATTTTTTGGGTCATTCCCACCCTCCGAGGCTCGCTTTCCAGGGAAACCCTAATCCATTGAATGTGCGGTCTACAACATTGACGACACCCCAGCGGCTGTGCCGCGGTGGCATTGTGACTTCGTTTGAGCTTGGTTAGGTCATTGGGACATGTGATGTCAAGGATTGATCCATACTATCTCAAGATTCCCTCTGGTTAGCCCTTCCAAGGAGTTCCATCCTATACGTCTAGAACATGCCTAATTGCCGTCAGCACATGTGCGTTTAGCCGGACGCACCTGGGGGTACAAAATTGTTTCAAAAAACACCCCACCATGATAGTGTACACACCATGTGGACACACACAATTTTTTGGGTCTTTCCCACCCTCCTAGGCTCGCGTTCCAGGGAAACCCTAATCCATTGACCGTGCGGTCTACAACATTGACTAATTGCAGTCAGTGCATGTGCGTGTAGCCGGACGCATCCGGGGGTATAAAATTGGTTCAAAAAACACCCCACCACGATATTGTACACACCATGTGGACACACACAAGTTTTTGAGTCATTCCTACCCTCCGAGGCTCTCTTTCAAGGGAAACCCTAATCCATTGACCTTGCGGTCTACAACATTGAGTACACCCCAGCGGCTGTGCCGCGGTGGCATTGTGACTTCGTTTGAGCTTGGTTATTTCATTGGGAAATGTGGTGTCAAGGATTGATCCATACTATCTCAAGATTCCCTCTGGTTAGCCCTTCCCAGGAGTTCCACCCCATACGTCTAGAACATGCGTAATTGCCGTCAGCGCATGTGCGTGTAGCCGGACACACCCGGGGTACAAAATTGGTTCAAACAACTCCCCACCATGATAGCGTACAAACCATGTGGACACACACAATTTTTTGGGTTATTCCCACCCTCCTAGGATCTTTTTCCAGGGAAACCCTAATCCATTGACCGTATACGTCTAGAACATGCGTAATTGCCGTCAGCGCATGTGCGTGTAGCCGGACGCACCCGGGGGTACAAAATTGTTTCAAAAAACACCCCACCATGATAGTGTACACACCATGTGGACACACACAATTTTTTGGGTCTTTCCCACCCTCCTAGGCTCGCTTTCCAGGGAAACCCTAATCCATTGACCGTGCGGTCTACAACATTGACTAATTGTCGTCAGTGCATGTGCGTGTAGCCGAACGCACCCGAGGGTATAAATTGGTTCAAAAACACCCCGCCATGATAGTGTACGTGCCATGTGGACACATACAATTTTTTTGGTCATTCCCACCCTCCGAGGCTCGCTTTCCAGGGAAACCCTAATCCATTGACCGTGCGGTCTACAACACTGACGACAACCCAGCGGCTGTGCCGCAGTGGCATTGTGACTTCGTTTGAGCTTGGTTAGGTCATTGGGACATCTGGTGTCAAGGATTGATCCATACTATCTCAAGATTCCCTCTGGTTTGACCTTCCCAGGAGTTCCATCCTATACGTCTAGAACATGCCTAATTGCCGTCAGCGCTTATGCATGTAGCCGGACGCACCCGGGGGTACAAAATTGGTTCAAACAACACCCCACCATGATATTGTACACACCATGTGGACACACACATTTTTTTGGGTCATTCCCACCCTCCGAGGTTCGCTTTCCAGGGAAACCCTAATCCATTGACCGTGCGGTCTACAACATTGACTAATTGCCGTCAGTGCATGTGCGTGTAGCCGAACGCACCCAGGGGTAGAAAATTGGTTCAAAAACACCCCACCATGATAGTGTACACACCATGTGGACACACACAATTTTTTGGGTCATTCCCACCCTCCGAGGCTCGCTTTCCAGGGAAACCCTAATATATTGACCGTGCGGTCTACAACATTGACGACACCCCAGCGGCTGTGCCGCGGTGGCATTGTGACTTCTTTTGAGCTTGGTTAGGTCATTGGGAAATGTGGAGTCAGGTATTGATCCATACTATCTCAAGATTCCCTCTGGTTAGCCCCTTCCAAGGAGGTCCATCCTACACGTCTAGAACATGCCTAATTGCCGTCAGCGCATGTGCGTGTAGCCGGACGCACCCGGGGATACAAAATTGGTTCAAACAACACACCGCCATGATATTGTACACACCATGTGGACACACACAACTTTTTGGGTTATTCCCACCCTCCTAGGATCGCTTTCCAGGGAAACCCTAATCCATTGACCGTGCGGTCTACAACATTGACTAATGGCAGTCATTGCATGTGCGTGTAGCCTGACGCTCCCGGGGGTATAAAATTGGTTCAAAAAACACCCCACCATGATAGTGTACACACCATGTGGACACACACAAATTTTTGGGTCATTCCTACCCTCCGAGGCTCGCTTTGCAGGGAAACCCTAATCCATTGACCGTGCGGTCTACAACATTGAGTACACCCCAGCGGCTGTGCCTCGGTGGCATTGTGACTTCGTTTGAGCTTGGTTATTTCATTGGGAAATGTGGTGTCAAGGATTGATCCATACTATCTCAAGATTCCCTCTGGTTAGCCCTTCCCAGGAGTTCCACCCTATACATCTAGAACATGCCTAATTGCCGTCAGCGCATGTGCGTGTAGCCGGACGCACCCGGGGGTACAAAATTGGTTCAAACAACACCCCACCATGATAGTGTACAAACCATGTGGACACACATAATTTTTTGGGTTATTCCCACCCTCCTAGGATCTTTTTCCAGGGAAACCCTAATCCATTGACCGTCTGGTCTACAACATTGACTAATTGCCGTCAGCGCATGTGCGTGTAGCCGGACGCACCCGGGGTACAAAATTGTTTCAAAAAACACCCCACCATGATAGTGTACACACCATGTGGACACACACATTTTTTTGGGTCATTCCCACCCTCCGAGGTTCGCTTTCCAAGGAAACCCTAATCCATTGACCGTCCGGTCTACAACATTGACTAATTGCCGTCAGCGCATGTGCGTGTAGCCGGACGCACCCGGGGTACAAAATTGTTTCAAAAAACACCCCACCATGATAGTTTACACACCATGTGGACACACACAAT
This sequence comes from Lolium rigidum, assembly GCF_022539505.1. Lineage (NCBI taxonomy): Eukaryota > Viridiplantae > Streptophyta > Magnoliopsida > Poales > Poaceae > Lolium > Lolium rigidum. Next base: position 92,531,961 of record NC_061512.1, on the reverse strand, counting down.
TTTTTGGATCATTCCCACCCTCCGAGGCTCGCTTTCCAGGGAAACCCTAATCCATTCACCGCGGTCTACAACACTGACGACAACCCAGCGGCTGTGCCGCGGTGGCATTGTGACTTCGTTTGAGCTTGGTTAGGTCATTGGGACATCTGGTGTCAAGGATTGATCCATACTATCTCAAGATTCCCTCTAGTTAGCCCTTCCCAGAGTTCCACCCTATACGTCTAGAACATGCCTAATTGCAGTCAGCGCTTATGCATGTAGCCGGACGCACCCGGGGTACAAAATTGGTTCAAACAACACCCCACCATGATATTGTACACACCATGTGGACACACACATTTTTTTGGGTCATTCCCACCCTCCGAGGTTCGCTTTCCAGGGAAACCCTAATCCATTGACCGTCTGGTCTACAACATTGACTAATTGCCGTTAGCGCATGTGCGTGTAGCCGGACGCACCCGGGGTACAAAATTGTTTCAAAAAACACCCCACCATGATAGTGTACAAACCATGTGGACACACACAACTTTTTGGGTCATTCCCACCCTCCTAGGCTCGCTTTCCAGGGAAACCCTAATCCATTGACCTTGCGGTCTACAACATTGACTAATTGCCGTCAGTGCATGTGCGTGTAGCCGAACGCACCCAGGGGTAGGAAATTGGTTCAAAAACACCCCACCATGATAGTGTACACACCATGTGGACACACACAATTTTTTGGGGTATTCCCACCCTCCGAGGCTCGCTTTCCAGGGAAACCCTAATATATTGACCGTGCGGTCTACAACATTGACGACACCCCAGCGGCTGTGCCGCGGTAGCATTGTGACTTCTTTTGAGCTTGGTTAGGTCATTGGGACATGTGGAGTCAAGGATTGATCCATACTATCTCAAGATTCCCTCTGGTTAGCCCTTCCAAGGAGTTCCATCCTATACGTCTAGAACATGCCTAATTGCCGTCAGCGCATGTGCGTGTAGCCGGACGCACCCGGGGGTACAAAATTAGTTCAAACAACACCCCGCCATGATATTGTACACACCATGTGTACACACACAATTTTTTGGTTTATTCCCACCCTCCTAGGATCGCTTTCCAGGGAAACCCTAATCCATTGATCGTGCGGTCTACAACATTGACTAATTGCGATCAGTGCATGTGCGTGTAGTCGGACGCACCCGGGGGTATAAAATTGGTTCAAAAAACACCCCACCATGATAGTGTACACACCATGTGGACACACACAAATTTTTGGGCCATTCCTACCCTCCGAGGCTCGCTTTGCAGGGAAACCCTAATCCATTGACCGTGCGGTCTACAACATTGAGTACACCCCAGCGGCTGTGCCGCGGTAGCATTGTGACTTCGTTTGAGCTTGGTTATTTCATTGGGACATGTGGTGTCAAGGATTGATCCATACTATCTCAAGATTCCCTCTGGTTAGCCCTTCCCAGGAGTTCCACCCTATACGTCTAGAACATGCCTAATTGCCGTCGGCGCATGTGCCCGTAGCCGGACGCACAGGGGGTACAAAATTGGTTCAAACAACACCCCACCATGATAGTGTACAAACCATGTGGACACACATAATTTTTTGGGTTATTCCCACCCTCCTAGGATCTTTTTCCAGGGAAACCCTAATCCATTGACCGTCTGGTCTACAACATTGACTAATTGCCGTCAGCGCATGTGCGTGTAGCCGGACGCACCCGGGGGTACAAAATTGTTTCAAAAAACACCCCACCATGATAGTGTACACACCATGTGGACACACACAATTTTTTGGGTCATTCCCACCCTCCTAGGCTCTCTTTCCAGGGAAACCCTAATCCATTGACCGTGCGGTCTACAACATTGACTGACTGCCGTCAGTGCATGTGCGTGTAGCCGAACGCACCCGGGGGTATAAAATTGGTTCAAAAAACACCCCACCATGATATTGTACGCACCATGTGGACACACAAATTTTTTTGGGTCATTTCCACCCTCCGAGGCTCGCTTTCCAGGGAAACCCTAATCCATTGAACGTGCGGCCTACAACATTGACGACACCCCAGCGGCTGTGTCGCGGTGGCATTGTGACTTCGTTTGAGCTTGGTTATATCATTGGGAAATGTGGTGTCAAGGATTGATCCATACTATCTCAAGATTCCCTCTGGTTAGCCCTTCCCAGGAGTTCCACCCTATACGTCTAGAACATGCCTAATTGTCGTCAGCGCATGTGCGTGTAGTCGGACGCACCCGGGGGTACAAAATTGGTTCAAAAAACACCCCACCATGATAGTGTACAAACCATGTGGACACACATAATTTTTTGGGTTATTCCCAGCCTCGTAGGATATTTTTCCAGGGAAACCCTAATCCATTGTCCGTATGGTCTACAACATTGACTAATTGCCGTCAGCGCATGTGCGTGTAGTCGGACGCACCCGGGGGCACAAAATTGTTTCAAAAAACACCCCTCCTTGATAGTGTACACACCATGTGGACACACACAATTTTTTGGGTAATTCCCACCCTCCTAGGCTCGCTTTCCAGGGAAACCCTAATCCATTGACCGTGCGGTCTACAACATTGACTAATTGCCATTAGTGCATGTGTGTGTAGCCGAACGCACCCGAGGGTATAAATTGGTTCAAAAAAGACCCCACCATGATAGTGTACGCAACATGTGGACACACAAATTTTTTTGGGTCATTCCCACCCTCCGAGGCTCGCTTTCCAGGGAAACCCTAATCCATTGAATGTGCGGTCTACAACATTGACGACACCCCAGCGGCTGTGCCGCGGTGGCATTGTGACTTCGTTTGAGCTTGGTTAGGTCATTGGGACATGTGGTGTCAAGGATTGATCCATACTATCTCAAGATTCCCTCTGGTTAGACCTTCCAAGGAGTTCCATCCTATATGTCTAGAACATGCCTAATTGCCGTCAGCGCATGTGCGTGTAGCCGGACGCACCCGGGGGTACAAAATTGATTCAAACAACACCCCCACCATGCTATTGTACACACCATGTGGACACACACAATTTTTTGGGTTATTCCCACCCTCCTAGGTTCGCTTTCCAGGGAAACCCTAATCCATTGACCGTGCGGTCTACAACATTGACTAATATCAGCCAGTGCATGTGCGTGTAGCCGGACGCATCCGGGGGTATAAAATTGGTTCAAAAAATACCCCACCATGATAGTTTACACACCATGTGGACACACACAATTTTTTGGATCATTCCCACCCTCCGAGGCTCGCTTTCCAGGGAAACCCTAATCCATTGACCGTCCTGTCTACAACACCGACGACAACCCAGCGGCTCTGCCGCGGTGGCATTGTGACTTCGTTTGAGCTTGGTTAGGTCATTGGGACATCTGGTGTCAAGGATTGATCCATACTATCTCAAGATTCCCTCTGGTTAGCCCTTCCCAGGAGTTCCACCCTATACGTCTAGAACATGCCTAATTGCCGTCAGCGCTTATGCATGTAGCCAGACGCACCCAGGGGTAAAAAATTGGTTCAAACAACACCCCACCATGATATTGTACACACGATGTGGACACACATTTTTTGGGGTCATTCCCACCCTCCGAGGTTCGCTTTCCAGGGAAACCCTAATCTATTGACCGTCCGGTCTACAACATTGACTAATTGCCGTCAGCGCATGTGCGTGTAGCCGGACGCACCCGGGGTACAAAATTGTTTCAAAAAACACCCCACCATGATAGTGTACAAACCATGTGGACACACACAATTTTTTGGGTCATTCCCACCCTCCTAGGCTCGCTTTCCAGGGAAACCCTAATCCATTGACCGTACGGTCTACAACATTGACTAATTGCCGTCAGTGCATGTGCGTGTAGCCGAATGCACCCAGGGGTAGAAAATTGGTTCAAAAACACCCCACCTTGATAGTGTACACACCATGTGGACACACACAATTTTTTGGGTCATTCCCACCCTCCGAGGCTCGCTTTCCAGGGAAACCCTAATATATTGACCGTGCGGTCTACAACATTGACGACACCCCAGCGGCTGTGCCGCGGTGGCATTGTGACTTCTTTTGAGCTTGGTTAGGTCATTGGGACATGTGGAGTCAAGGATTGATCAATACTATCTCAAGATTCCCTCTGGTTAGCCCTTCCTAGGAGTTCCATCCTATACGTCTAGAACATGCCTAATTGCCGTCAGCGCATGTGCGTGTAGCCGGACGCACCCGGGGGTACAAAATTGGTTCAAACAACACCTCGCCATGATATTGTACACACCATGTGGACACACACAATTTTTTGGGTTATTCCCACCCTCCTAGGATCGCTTTCCAGGGAAACCCTAATCCATTGACCGTGCAGTCTACAACATTGACTAATTGCAGTCAGTGCATGTGCGTGTAGCCGGACGCAACCGGGGGTATAAAATTGGTTCAAAAAACACCCCACCATGGTAGTGTACACACCATGTGGACACACACAAATTTTTGGGTCATTCCTACCCTCCGAGGCTCGCTTTGCAGGGAAACCCTAATCCATTGACCGTGCGGTCTACAACATTGACTGATTGCCATCAGTGCATGTGCGTGTAGCCGAACGCACCCGGGGTATAAAATTGGTTCAAAAAACACCCCACCATGATAGTGTACGCACCATGTGGACACACACAATTTTTTGGGTCATTTCCACCCTCCGAGGCTCGCTTTCCAGGGAAACCCTAATCCATTGAACGTGCGATCTACAACATTGACGACACCCCGGCGGGCTGTGCCGCGGTGGCATTGTGACTTCGTTTGAGCTTGGTTATTTCATTGGGAAATGTGGTGTCAAGGATTGATCCATACTATCTCAAGATTCCCTCTGGTTAGCCCTTCCCAGGAGTTCCACCCTATACGTCTAGAATATGCCTAATTGCCGTCAGCGCATGTGCGTGTAGCCGGACGCATCCGGGGGTACAAAATTGGTTCAAACAACACCCCACCATGATAGTGTACAAACCATGTGGACACACATAATTTTTTTGGGTTATTCCCAACCTCCTAGGATCTTTTTCCAGGGAAACCCTAATCCATTGACCGTCTGGTCTACAACATTGACTAATTGCCGTCAGCGCATGTGCGTGTGGCCGGATGCACCCGGGGGTACAAAATTGTTTCAAAAAACACCCCACCATGATAGTGTACACACCATGTGGACACACACAATTTTTTGGGTCATTCCCACCCTCCTAGGCTCGCTTTCCAGGGAAACCCTAATCCATTAACCGTGTGGTCTACAACATTGACTAATTGCCGTCAGTGCATGTGCGTGTAGCCGAACCCACCCAGGGTTATAAATTGGTCCGAAAACACCCCACCATGATAGTGTACACACCATGTGGACACACACAATTTTTTGGGTCATTCCCACCCTCCGAGGCTCGCTTTCAAAGGAAACCCTAATACATTGACCGTGCGGTCTACAACATTGACGACACCCCAGCGGCTGTGCCGCGGTGGCATTGTTACTTCTTTTTAGCTTGGTTATGTCATTGGGACATGTGGTGTCAAGGATTGATCCATACTATCTCAAGATTCCCTCTGGTTAGCCATTACAAGGAGTACCATCCTATACGTCTAGAACATGCCTAATTGCCGTCAGCGCATGTGCGTGTAGCCGGATGCACCGGGGGTACAAAATTGATTCAAACAACACCCCCACCATGATATTGTACACACCATGCGTACACACTCATTTTTTGGGTTATTCCCACCCTCCTAGGTTCGCTTTCCGGGGAAACCCTAATCCATTGACCGTGTGGTCTACAACATTGACTAATTGCGGTCGGTGCATGTGCGTGTAGCCGGACGCATCCGGGGGTATAAAATTGGTTCAAAAAATACCCCACCATGATAGTTTACACACCATGTGGACACACACAATTTTTGGATCATTCCCACCCTCCGAGGCTCGCTTTCCGGGGAAACCCTAATCCATTGACGACAACCCGGCGGATGTGCCACGGTGGCATTGTGACTTCGTTTGAGCTTGGTTAGGTCATTGGGACATCCGGTGTCAAGGATTGATCCATACTATCTCAAGATTCCCTCACGGTTAGTGATACGCGTACGGCACGCGTCCGTTGGGAACCCCAAGAGGAAGGTGTGATGCGTACGGCGGCAAGTTTTCCCTCGGTAAGAAACCAAGGTTTATCGAACCAGTAGGAGCCAATAAGCACGTTGAAGGTTGATGGCGGCGGGATGTAGTGCGGCGCAACACCGGGGATTCCGGCGCCAACGTGGAACCTGCACAACACAACCAAAGTACTTTGCCCCAACGAAACGAGTGAGGTTGTCAATCTCGGCGGCTTGCTCTGTAACAAAGGATTAGATGTATAGTGTGGATGATGATTGTTTGCGGAAAACGAGTAGAACAAGTATTGCGATAGATTGTATTCAATGTAAAAGAATGGACCGGGGTCCACAATTCACTAGAGGTGTCTCTCCCATAAGATAAATAGCATGTTGGGTGAACAAATTACGAGTCGGGCAATTGACAAATAGAGAGGGCATGACCATGCGCATACATGACATGATGAGTATTGTGAGATTTAATTGGGCATTACGACAAAGTACATAGACCGCTATCCAGCATGCATCTATGCCTAAAAAGTCCACCTTCAGGTTATCATCCGAACCCCCTCCAGTATTAAGTTGTAAACAACAGACAATTGCATTAAGTATGGTGCGTAATGTAATAAATAACTACATCCTCGGACATAGCATCAATGTTTTATCCCTAGTGGCAACAACACATCCACAACCTTAGAACTTTACGTCACTTGTCCCGCATTTAATGGAGGCATGAACCCACTATCGAGCATAAATACTCCCTCTTGGAGTTAAGAGTAAAAACTTGGCCGGAGCCTCTACTAATAACGGAGAGCATGCAAGATCATAAACAACACATAGGTAATAGATTGATAATCAACATAACATAGTATTCTCTATCCATCGGATCCCGACAAACACAACATATAGCATTACGGATAGATGATCTTGATCATGTTAGGCAGCTCACAAGATCCAGACAATGAAGCACATAAGGAGAAGACAACCATCTAGCTATCGCTATGGACCCATAGTCCGGGGGTGAACTACTCACACATCACTCCGGAGGCGATCATGGCGATGAAGAGACCTCCGGGAGATGATTCCCCTCTCCGGCAGGGTGCCGGAGGCGATCTCCTGAATCCCACGAGATGGGATTGGCGGCGGCGGCGTCTCTGGAAGGTTTTCCGTATCGTGGCTCTCGGTACTGGGGGTTTCGCGACGAAGACTATATGTAGGCGGAAGGGCAACGCGGGGGGCCACACGAGGGCCCCACACACCAGGCCGCGCGGCCAAGACCCGGGCCGCGCCGCCCTGTTGTGGCGGCGCCTCGTGGCCCCACTTCCTTTCCCCTCGGTCTTCCGGAAGCTTCGTGGCAAAATAGGCCCCGGGCGTTGATTTCGTCCAATTCCGAGAATATTTCCTTACTAGGATTTACGAAACAAAAAACAGCGAGAAAACAACAAGCGGCTCTTCGGCATCTCATTAATAGGTTAGTGCCTGGAAAATGCATAAATACGACATATAATGTGTATAAAACATGTAGATATCATCAATAATGTGGCATGGAACATAAGAAATTATCGATACGTCGGAGACGTATCAGTTAGCCCTTCCCAGGAGTTCCACCCTATACGTCTAGAACATGCCTAATTGCCGTCAGCGCTTATGCATGTAGCCGGACGCACCCGGGGGTACAAAATTGGTTCAAACAACACCCCACCATGATATTGTACACACCATGTGGACACACAAATTTTTTGGGTCATTCCCACCCTCCGAGGCTCGCTTTCCAGGGAAACCCTAATCCATTGAATGTGCGGTCTACAACATTGACGACACCCCAGCGGCTGTGCCGCGGTGGCATTGTGACTTCGTTTGAGCTTGGTTAGGTCATTGGGACATGTGGTGTCAAGGATTGATCCATACTATCTCAAGATTCCCTCTGGTTAGACCTTCCAAGGAGTTCCATCCTATATGTCTAGAACATGCCTAATTGCCGTCGCACGCATGTGCGTGTAGCCGGACGCACCCGGGGGGTACAAAATTGATTCAAATAACACCCCACCATGATATTGTACACACCATGTGAACACACACAATTTTTGGGTTATTCCCACCCTCCTAGGTTCGCTTTCCAGGGAAACCCTAATCCATTGACCGTGCGGTCTACAACATTGACTAATATCGGCCAGGTGCATGTGCGTGTAGCCGGACGCATCCGGGGGTATAAAATTGGTTCAAAAAATACCCCACCATGATAGTTTACACACCATGTGGACACACACAATTTTTTGGATCATTCCCACCCTCCGAGGCTCGCTTTCCAGGGAAACCCTAATCCATTGACCGTCCTGTCTACAACACCGACGACAACCCAGCGGCTCTGCCGCGGTGGCATTGTGACTTCGTTTGAGCTTGGTTAGGTCATTGGGACATCTGGTGTCAAGGATTGATCCATACTATCTCAAGATTCCCTCTGGTTAGCCCTTCCCAGGAGTTCCACCCTATACGTCTAGAACATGCCTAATTGCCGTCAGCGCTTATGCATGTAGCCGGACGCACCCAGGGGTACAAAATTGGTTCAAACAACACCCCACCATGATATTGTACACACGATGTGGACACACTTTTTTTGGGGTCATTCCCACCCTCCGAGGTTCGCTTTCCAGGGAAACCCTAATCTATTGACCGTCCGGTCTACAACATTGACTAATTGCCGTCAGCGCATGTGCGTGTAGCCGGACGCACCCGGGGTACAAAATTGTTTCAAAAAACACCCCACCATGATAGTGTACAAACCATGTGGACACACACAATTTTTTGGGTCATTCCCACCCTCCTAGACTCGCTTTCCAGGGAAACCCTAATCCATTGACCGTACGGTCTACAACATTGACTAATTGCCGTCAGTGCATGTGCGTGTAGCCGAATGCACCCAGGGGTAGAAAATTGGTTCAAAAACACCCCACCATGATAGTGTACACACCATGTGGACACACACAATTTTTTGTGTCATTCCCACCCTCCGAGGCTCGCTTTCCAGGGAAACCCTAATATATTGACCGTGCGGTCTACAACATTGACGACACCCCGGCGGGCTGTGCCGCGGTGGCATTGTGACTTCTTTTGAGCTTGGTTAGGTCATTGGGACATGTGGAGTCAAGGATTGATCCATACTATCTCAAGATTCCCTCTGGTTAGCCCTTCCTAGGAGTTCCATCCTATACGTCTAGAACATGCCTAATTGCCGTCAGCGCATGTGCGTGTAGCCGGACGCACCCGGGGTACAAAATTGGTTCAAACAACACCCCGCCATGATATTGTACACACCATGTGGACACACACAATTTTTTGGGTTATTCCCACCCTCCTAGGATCGCTTTCCAGGGAAACCCTAATCCATTGACCGTGCAGTCTACAACATTGACTAATTGCAGTCAGTGCATGTGCGTGTAGCCGGTCGCACCCGGGGGTATAAAATTGGTTCAAAAAACACCCCACCATGGTAGTGTACACACCATGTGGACACACACAAATTTTTGGGTCATTCCTACCCTCCGAGGCTCGCTTTGCAGGGAAACCCTAATCCATTGACCGTGCGGTCCACAACATTGAGTACACCCCAGCGGCTGTGCCGTGGTGGCATTGTAGCTTCGTTTGAGCTTGGTTATTTCATTGGGAAATATTGTGTCAAGTATTGATCCATACTATCTCAAGATTCCCTCTGGTTAGCCCTTCCCAGGAGTTCCACCCTATACGTCTAGAACATGCCTAATTGCCGTCAGCGCATGTGCGTGTAGCCGTACGCACCCGGGGTACAAAATTGGTTCAAACAACACCCCACCATGATAGTGTACAAACCATGTGGACACACATAATTTTTTGGGTTATTTCCACCCTCCTAGGATCTTTTTCCAGGGAAACCCTAATCCATTGACCGTCTGGTCTAAAACATTGACTAATTGCCGGCAGCACATGTGCGTGTAGCCGGACGCACCCGGGGGTACAAAATTGTTTCAAAAAACACCCCACCATGATACTGTACACACCATGTGGACACACACAATTTTTTGGGTCATTCCCACCCTCCTAGGCTCGCTTTCCAGGGAAACCCTAATCCATTGACCGTGCGGTCTACAACATTGACTGATTGCCATCAGTGCATGTGCGTGTAGCCGAACGCACCCGGGAGTATAAAATTGGTTCAAAAAACACCCCACCATGATAGTGTACGCACCATGTGGACACACACAATTTTTGGGTCATTTCCACCCTCCGAGGCTCGCTTTCCGGGAAACCCTAATCCATTGAACATGCGATCTACAACATTGACGACACCCCAGTCGGCCGTGCCGCGGTGGCATTGTGACTTCGTTTGAGCTTGGTTATTTCATTGGGAAATGTGGTGTCAAGGATTGATCCATACTATCTAAAGATACCCTCTGGTTAGCCCTTCCCGGGAGTTCCACCCTATACGTCTAGAACATGCCTAATTGCCGTCAGCGCATGTGCGTGTAGCCGGACGCATCCGGGGGTACAAAATTGGTTCAAACAACACCCCACCATGATAGTGTACAAACCATGTGGACACACATAATTTTTTTGGGTTATTCCCAACCTCCTAGGATCTTTTTCCAGGGAAACCCTAATCCATTGACCGTCTGGTCTACAACATTGACTAACTGCCGTCAGCGCATGTGCGTGTAGCCGGATGCACCCGGGGGTACAAAATTGTTTCAAAAAACAACCCACCATGATAGTGTACACACCATGTGGACACACACAATTTTTTGGGTCATTCCCACCCTCCTAGGCTCGCTTTCCAGGGAAACCCTAATCCATTAACCGTGTGGTCTACACCATTGACTAATTGCCGTCAGTGCATGTGCGTGTAGCCGAACCCACCCAGGGGTATAAATTGGTCCGAAAACACCCCACCATGATAGTGTACACACCATGTGGACACACGCAATTTTTTGGGTCATTCCCACCCTCCGAGGCTCGCTTTCAAAGGAAACCCTAATACATTGACCGTGCGGTCTACAACATTGACGACACCCCAGCGGCTGTGCCGCGGTGGCATTGTGACTTCTTTTTAGCTTGGTTATGTCATTGGGACATGTGGTGTCAAGGATTGATCCATACTATCTCAAGATTCCCTCTGGTTAGCCATTACAAGGAGTACCATCCTATACGTCTAGAACATGCCTAATTGCCGTCAGCGCATGTGCGTGTAGCCGGATGCACCCGGGGGTACAAAATTGATTCAAACAACACCCCCACCATGATATTGTACACACCATGCGTACACACTCATTTTTTTGGGTTATTCCCACCCTCCTAGGTTCGCTTTCCGGGGAAACCCTAATCCATTGACCGTGTGGTCTACAACATTGACTAATTGCAGTCAGTGCATGTGCGTGTAGCCGGACGCATCCGGGGGTATAAAATTGGTTCAAAAAATACCCCACCATGATAGTTTACACACCATGTGGACACACACAATTTTTTGGATCATTCCCACCCTCCGAGGCTCGCTTTCCAGGGAAACCCTAATCCATTGACGACAACCCAGCGGATGTGCCACGGTGGCATTGTGACTTCGTTTGAGCTTGGTTAGGTCATTGGGACATCTGGTGTCAAGGATTGATCCATACTATCTCAAGATTCCCTCTGGTTAGTGATACGCGTACAGCACGCGTCCGTTGGGAACCCCAAGAGGAAGGTGTGATGCGTACAGCGGCAAGTTTTCCCTCAGTAAGAAACCAAGGTTTATCGAACCAGTAGGAGCCAAGAAGCACGTTGAAGGTTGATGGCGGCGGGATGTAGTACGGCGCAACACCAGGGATTCCGGCGCCAACGTGGAACCTGCACAACACAACCAAAGTACTTTGCCCCAACGAAACAGTGAGGTTGTCAATCTCGACGGCTTGCTCGTAACAAAGGATTAGATGTATAGTGTGGATGATGATTGTTTGCGGAAAACAATAGAACAAGTATTGCGGTAGATTGTATTCAATGTAAAAGAATGGACCGGGGTCCACAATTCACTAGAGGTGTCTCTCCCATAAGATAAATAGCATGTTGGGTGAACAAATTACAGTCGGGCAATTGACAAATAGAGAGGGCATGACCATGCGCATACATGACATGATGAGTATTGTGAGATTTAATTGGGCATTACGACAAAGTACATAGACCGCTATCCAGCATGCATCTATGCCTAAAAAGTCCACCTTCAGGTTATCATCCGAACCCCTTCCAGTATTAAGTTGTAAACAACGGACAATTGCATTAAGTATGGTGCGTAATGTAATAAATAACTACATCCTCGGACATAGCATCAATGTTTTATCCCTAGTGGCAACAGCACATCCACAACCTTAGAACTTTACGTCACTGTCCCGCATTTAATGGAGGCATGAACCCACTATCGAGCATAAATACTCCCTCTTGGAGTTAAGAGTAAAAACTTGGCCGAGCCTCCTACTAATAACGGAGAGCATGCAAGATCATAAACAACACATAGGTAATAGATTGATAATCAACATAACATAGTATTCTCTATCCATCGGATCCCGACAAACACAACATATAGCATTACGGATAGATGATCTTGATCATGTTAGGCAGCTCACAAGATCCGACAATGAAGCACATAAGGAGAAGACAACCATCTAGCTACTGCTATGGACCCATAGTCCAGGGGTGAACTACTCACTCATCACTCCGGAGGCGACCATGGCGGTGAAGAGTCCTCCGGGAGATGATTCCCCTCTCCGGCGAGGTGCCGGAGGCGATCTCCTGAATCCCACGAGATGGGATTGGTGGCGGCGGCGTCTCTGGAAGGTTTTCCGTATCGTGGCTCTCGGTACTGGGGGTTTCGCGACGAAGACTATATGTAGGCGGAAGGGCAACGCGGGGGGCCACACGAGGGCCCCACACACCAGGCCGCGCGGCCAAGACTCGGGCCGCGCCGCCCTGTTGTGGCGGCGCCTCGTGGCCCCACTTCCTTTCCCCTCGGTCTTCCGGAAGCTTCGTGGCAAAATAGGCCCCGGGCGTTGATTTCGTCCAATTCCGAGAATATTTCCTTACTAGGATTTCAGAACCAAAAACAGCAGAAAACAGCAACTGGCTCTTCGGCATCTCATTAATAGGTTAGTGCCGGAAAATGCATAAATACGACATATAATGTGTATAAAACATGTAGATATCATCAATAATGTGGCATGGAACATAAGAAATTATCGATACGTCGGAGACGTATCAGTTAGCCCTTCCCAGGAGTTCCACCCTATACGTCTAGAACATGCCTAATTGCCGTCAGCGCTTATGCATGTAGCCGGACGCACCCGGGGGTACAAAATTGGTTCAAACAACACCCCACCATGATATTGTACACACCATGTGGACACACACATTTTTTTGGATCATTCCCACCCTCCGAGGTTCGCTTTCCAGGGTAACCCTAATCCATTGACCGTCCGGTCTACAACATTGACTAATTGCCGTCAACGCATGTGCGTGTAGCCGGACACACCCGGGGTACAAAATTGTTTCAAAAAACACCCCACCATGATAGTGTACAAACCATGTGGACACACACAATTTTTGGGTCATTCCCACCCTCCTAGGCTCGCTTTCCAGGGAAACCCTAATCCATTGACCGTGCGGTCTACAACATTGACTAATTGCCGTCAGTGCATGTGCGTGTAGCCGAACGCACCCGGGGGTAGAAAATTGGTTCAAAAACACCCCACCATGATAGTGTACACACCATGTGGACACACAATGTTTTGGGTCATTCCCACCCTCTGAGGCTCGCTTTCCGGGGAAACCCTAATATATTGACCGTGCGGTCTACAACATTGACGACACCCCAGCGGTCGTGCCGCGGTGGCATTGTGACTTCTTTTGAGCTTGGTTAGGTCATTGGGACATGTGGAGTCAAGGATTGATCCATACTATCTCAAGATTCCCTCTGGTTAGCCCTTCCAAGGAGTTCCATCCTATACGTCTAGAACATGCCTAATTGCCGTCAGCGCATGTGCGTGTAGTCGGACGCACCCGGGGGTACAAAATTGGTTCAAACAACACCCCGCCATGATATTGTACACACCATGTGGACACACACAATTTTTTGGGTTATTCCCACCCTCCTAGGATCGCTTTCCATGGGAACCCTAATCCATTGACCGTGCGGTCTACAACATTGACTAATTGCAGCCAGTGCATGTGCGTGTAGCCGGACGCACCCGGGGGTATAAAATTGGTTCAAAAAACACCCCACCATGATAGTGTACACACCGTGTGGACACACACAAATTTTTGGGTCATTCCTACCCTCCGAGGCTCGCTTTGCAGGGAAACCCTAATCCATTGACCGTGCGGTCTACAACATTGAGTACACCCCGGCGGGCGTGCCGCGGTGGCATTGTGACTTCGTTTGAGCTTGGTTATTTCATTGGGAAATGTGGTGTCAAGGATTGATCCATACTATCTCAAGATTCCCTCTGGTTAGCCCTTCCCAGGGAGTTCCACCCTATACGTCTAGAACATGTCTAATTGCCGTCAGCGCATGTGCGTATAGCCGGACGCACCCGGGGGTACAAAATTGGTTAAAACAACACCCCACCATGATAGTGTACAAACCATGTGGACACACATAATTTTTTGGGTTATTCCCACCCTCCTAGGAACTTTTTCCAGGGAAACCCTAATCCATTGACCGTCTGGTCTACAACATTGACTAATTGCCGTCAGCGCATGTGCGTGTAGCCGGACGCACCCGGGGTTACAATTTTTTTTCAAAAAACACCCCACCATGATAGTCTACACACCATGTGGACACACACAATTTTTTGGGTCATTCCCACCCTCCTAGGCTCGCTTTCCAGGGAAACCGTAATCCATTGACCGTGCGGTCTACAACATTGACTGATTGCCATCAGTGCATGTGCGTGTAGCCGAACGCACCCGGGGGTATAAAATTGGTTCAAAAAAGACCCCACCATGATAGTGTACGCACCATGTGGAGACACACTATTTTTTAGGTCATTTCCACCCTCCGAGGCTCGCTTTCCAGGGAAACCCTAATCCATTGAACGTGCGGTCTACAACATTGACGACACCCCAGCGGCTGTGCCGCGGTGGCATTGTGACTTCGCTTGAGCTTGGTTATTTCATTGGGAAATGTGGTGTCAAGGATTGATCCATACTATCTCAAGATTCCCTCTGGTTAGCCATTACAAGGAGTTCCATCCTATACGTCTAGAACATGCCTAATTGCCGTCAGCGCATGTGCGTGTAGCCGGATGCACCCGGGGGTACAAAATTGATTCAAACAACACCCCCACCATGATATTGTACACACCATGTGGACACACACAATTTTTTGGGTTATTCCCACCCTCCTAGGTTCGCTTTCCAGGGAAACCCTAATCCATTGACCAGTGCGGTCTACAACATTGACTAATTGCGGTCGGTTGCATGTGCGTGTAGCCGGACGCATCCGGGGGTATGAAATTGGTTCAAAAAATACCCCACCATGATAGTTTACACACCTTGTGGACACACACAATTTTTTGGATCATTCCCACCCTCCGAGGCTCGCTTCCAGGGAAACCCTAATCCATTGACCGTGCGGTCTACAACACTAACGACAACCCAGCGGCTATGCCGCGGTGGCATTGTGACTTCGTTTGAGCTTGGTTAGGTCATTGGGACATCTGGTGTCAAGGATTGATCCATACTATCTCAAGATTCCCTCTGGTTAGCCATTCCCAGGAGTTCCACCCTATACGTCTAAAACATGCCTAATTGCCGTCAGCGCTTATGCATGTAGCCGGACGCACCCGGGGGTACAAAATTGGTTCAAACAACACCCCACCATGATATTGTACACACCATGTGGACACACACATTTTTTGGGTCATTCCCACCCTCCGAGGTTCGCATTCCAGGGTAACCCTAATCCATTGACCGTCCGGTCTACAACATTGACTAATTGTCGTCAACGCATGTGCGTGTAGCCGGACGCACCCGGGGTACAAAATTGTTTCAAAAAACACCCCACCATGATAGTGTACAAACCATGTGGACACACACAATTTTTTGGGTCATTCCCACCCTCCTAGGCTCGCTTTCCAGGGAAACCCTAATCCATTGACCGTGCGGTCTACAACATTGACTAATTGCCGATCTGTGCATGTGCGTGTAGCCGAACGCACCCGGGGGTAAAAAATTGGTTCAAAAACACCCCACCATGATAGTGTACACACCATGTGGACACACAATTTTTTGGGTCATTCCCACCCTCCGAGGCTCGCTTTCCGAGGAAACCCTAATATATTGACCGTATGGTCTACAACATTGACGACACCCCAGCGGCGCTGTGCCGCGGTGGCATTGTGACTTCTTTTGAGCTTGGTTAGGTCATTGGGACATGTGGAGTCAAGGATTGATCCATACTATCTCAAGATTCCCTCTGGTTAGCCCTTCCAAGGAGTTCCATCCTATACGTCTAGAACATGCATAATTGCCGTCAGCGCATGTGCGTGTAGCCGGACGCACCCGGGGGTATAAAATTGGTTCAAACAACACCCCGCCATGATATTGTACACACCATGTGGACACACACAATTTTTTGGGTTATTCCCACCCTCCTAGGATCGCTTTCCATAGAAACCCTAATCCATTGACCGTGTGGTCTACAACATTGACTAATTGTAGTCAGTGCATGTGCGTGTAGCCGGACGCACCCGGGGGTATAAAATTGGTTCAAAAAACACCCCACCATGATAGTGTACACACCATGTGGACACACACAAATTTTTGGGTCATTCCTATCCTCCGAGGCTCGCTTTGCAGGGAAACCCTAATCCATTGACCGTGCGGTCTACAACATTGAGTACACCCCGGCCGGCCGTGCCGCGGTGGCATTGTGACTTCGTTTGAGCTTGGTTATTTCATTGGGAAATGTGGTGTCAAGGATTGATCCATACTATCTCAAGATTCCCTCTGGTTAGCCCTTCCCAGGAGTTCCACCCTATACGTCTAGAACATGTCTAATTGCCGTCAGCGCATGTGCGTATAGCCGGACGCACCCGGGGGTACAAAATTGGTTAAAACAACACCCCACCATGATAGTGTACAAACCATGTGGACACACATAATTTTTTGGGTTATTCCCACCCTCCTAGGAACTTTTTCTAGGGAAACCCTAATCCATTGACCGTCTGGTCTACAACATTGACTAATTGCCGTCAGCGCATGTGCGTGTAGCCGGACGCACCCGGGGTTACAATTTTTTTTCAAAAACACCCCACCATGATAGTCTACACACCATGTGGACACACACAATTTTTTGGGTCATTCCCACCCTCCTAGGCTCGCTTTCCAGGGAAACCGTAATCCATTGACCGTGCGGTCTACAACATTGACTGATTGCATTCAGTGCATGTGCGTGTAGCCGAATGCACCCGGGGGTATAAAATTGGTTCAAAAAATACCCCACCATGATAGTGTACGCACCATGTGGAGACACACTATTTTTTAGGTCATTTCCACCCTCCGAGGCTCGCTTTCCAGGGAAACCCTAATCCATTGAACGTGCGGTCTACAACATTGACGACACCCCAGCGGCTGTGCCGCGGTGGCATTGTGACTTCGCTTGAGCTTGGTTATTTCATTGGGAAATGTGGTGTCAAGGATTGATCCATACTATCTCAAGATTCCCTCTGGTTAGCCATTACAAGGAGTTCCATCCTATACGTCTAGAACATGCCTAATTGCCGTCAGCGCATGTGCGTGTAGCCGGATGCACCCGGGGGTACAAAATTGATTCAAACAACACCCCCACCATGATATTGTACACACCATGTGGACACACACAATTTTTTGGGTTATTCCCACCCTCCTAGGTTCGCTTTCCAGGGAAACCCTAATCCATTGACCGTGCGGTCTACAACATTGACTAATTGCAGTCAGTGCATGTGCGTGTAGCCGGACGCATCCGGGGGTATGAAATTGGTTCAAAAAATACCCCACCATGATAGTTTACACACCTTGTGGACACACACAATTTTTTGGATCATTCCCACCCTCCGAGGCTCGCTTCCGGGGAAACCCTAATCCATTGACCGTGCGGTCTACAACACCGACGACAACCCGGCGGGCTGTGCCGCGGTGGCATTGTGACTTCGTTTGAGCTTGGTTAGGTCATTGGGACATCTGGTGTCAAGGATTGATCCATACTATCTCAAGATTCCCTCTGGTTAGCCCTTCCCAGGAGTTCCACCCTATACGTCTAAAACATGCCTAATTGCCGTCAGCGCTTATGCATGTAGCCGGACGCACCCGGGGGTACAAAATTGGTTCAAACAACACGCCACCATGATATTGTACACACCATGTGGACACACACATTTTTTTGGGTCATTCCCACCCTCCGAGGTTCGCATTCCAGGGTAACCCTAATCCATTGACCGTCCGGTCTACAACATTGACTAATTGCCGTCAACGCATGTGCGTGTAGCCGGACGCACCCAGGGGTACAAAATTGTTTCAAAAAACACCCCACCATGATAGTGTACAAACCATGTGGACACACACAATTTTTTGGGTCATTCCCACCCTCCTAGGCTCGCTTTCCAGGGAAACCCTAATCCATTGACCGTGCGGTCTACAACATTGACTAATTGCCGTCAGTGCATGTGCGTGTAGCCGAACGCACCCAGGGGTAAAAAATTGGTTCAAAAACACCCCACCATGATAGTGTACACACCATGTGGACACACAATTTTTTGGGTCATTCCCACCCTCCGAGGCTCGCTTTCCAGGGAAACCCTAATATATTGACCGTATGGTCTACAACATTGACGACACCCCAGCGGCTGTGCCGCGGTGGCATTGTGACTTCTTTTGAGCTTGGTTAGGTCATTGGGACATGTGGAGTCAAGGATTGATCCATACTATCTCAAGATTCCCTCTGGTTAGCCATTACGAGGAGTTCCATCCTATACGTCTAGAACATGCATAATTGCCGTCAGCGCATGTGCGTGTAGCCGGACGCACCCGGGGGTATAAAACTGGTTCAAACAACACCCCGCCATGATATTGTACACACCATGTAGACACACACAATTTTTTGGGTTATTCCCACCCTCCTAGGATCGCTTTCCATGGAAACCCTAATCCATTGACCGTGTGGTCTACAACATTGACTAATTGCAGTCAGTGCATGTGCGTGTAGCCGGACGCACCCGGGGGTATAAAATTGGTTCAAAAAACACCCCACCATGATAGTGTACACACCATGTGGACACACACAAATTTTTGGGTCATTCCTACCCTCCGAGGCTCGCTTTGCAGGGAAACCATAATCCATTGACCGTGCGGTCTACAACATTGAGTACACCCCAGCGGCTGTGCCGCGGTGGCATTGTGACTTCGTTTGAGCTTGGTTATTTCATGGGGAAATGTGGTGTCAAGGATTGATCCATACTATCTCAAGATTCCCTCTGGTTAGCCCTTCCCAGGAGTTCCACCCTATACGTCTAAAACATGTCTAATTGCCGTCAGCGCATGTGCGTATAGCCGGACGCACCCGGGGTTACAAAATTGGTTCAAACAACACCCCACCATGATAGTGTACAAACCATGTGGACACACATAATTTTTTGGGTTATTCCCACCCTCCTAGGAACTTTTTCCAGGGAAACCCTAATCCATTGACCGTCTGGTCTACAACATTGACTAATTGCCGTCAGCGCATGTGCGTGTAGCCGGACGCACCCGGGGTTACAAAATTGTTTCAAAAAACACCCCACCATGATAGTCTACACACCATGTGGACACACACAATTTTTTGGGTCATTCCCACCCTCCTAGGCTCGCTTTCCAGGGAAACCGTAATCCATTGACCGTGCGGTCTACAACATTGACTGATTGCCATCAGTGCATGTGCGTGTAGCCGAACGCAACCGGGGGTATAAAATTGGTTCAAAAAAGACCCTACCATGATAGTGTACGCACCATGTGGAGACACACTATTTTTTGGGTCATTTCCACCCTCCGAGGCTCGCTTTCCAGGGAAACCCTAATCCATTGAACGTGCGGTCTACAACATTGACGACACCCCAGCGGCTGTGCCGCGGTGGCATTGTGACTTTGCTTGAGCTTGGTTATTTCATTGGGAAATGTGGTGTCAAGGATTGATCCATACTATCTCAAGATTCCCTCTGGTTAGCCATTACAAGGAGTTCCATCCTATACGTCTAGAACATGCCTAATTGCCGTCAGCGCATGTGCGTGTAGCCGGATGCACCCGGGGGTACAAAATTGATTCAAACAACACCCCCACCATGATATTGTACACACCATGTGGACACACACAATTTTTTGGGTTATTCCCACCCTCCCAGGTTCGCTTTCCAGGGAAACCCTAATCCATTGACCGTGCGGTCTACAACATTGACTAATTGCAGTCAGTGCATGTGCGTGTAGCCGGACGCATCCGGGGTATGAAATTGGTTCAAAAATACCCCACCATGATAGTTTACACACCATGTGGACACACACAATTTTTTGGATCATTCCCACCCTCCGAGGCTCGCTTTCCGTGGAAACCCTAATCCATTGACCGTGCGGTCTACAACACCGACGACAACCCAGCGGTCGTGCCGCGGTGGCATTGTGACTTCGTTTGAGCTTGGTTAGGTCATTGGGACATCTGGTGTCAAGGATTGATCCATACTATCTCAAGATTCCTCTCGGTTAGCCCTTCCCAGGAGTTCCACCCTATACGTCTACAACATGCCTAATTGCCGTCAGCGCTTATGCATGTAGCCGGACGCACCCGGGGGTACAAAATTGGTTCAAACAACACCCCACCATGATATTGTACACACCATGTGGACACACACATTTTTTTGGGTCATTCCCACCCTCCGAGGTTCGCATTCCAGGGTAACCCTAATCCATTGACCGTCCGGTCTACAACATTGACTAATTGCCGTCAACGCATGTGCGTGTAGCCGGACGCACCCGGGGTACAAAATTGTTTCAAAAAACAGCCCATCATGATAGTGTACAAACCATGTGGACACACACAATTTTTTGGGTCATTCCCACCCTCCTAGGCTCGCTTTCCAAGGAAACCCTAATCCATTGACCGTGCGGTCTACAACATTGACTAATTGCCGTCTGTGCATGTGCGTTTAGCCGAACGCACCCAGGGGTAAAAAATTGGTTCAAAAACACCCCACCATGATAGTGTACACACCATGTGGACACACAATTTTTTGGGTCATTCCCACCCTCCGAGGCTCGCTTTCCAGGGAAACCCTAATATATTGACCGTGCGGTCTACAACATTGACGACACCCCAGCGGCTGTGCCGCGGTGGCATTGTGACTTCTTTTGAGCTTGGTTAGGTCATTGGGACATGTGGAGTCA
Organism: Lolium rigidum; assembly: GCF_022539505.1. Classification (NCBI taxonomy): domain Eukaryota; kingdom Viridiplantae; phylum Streptophyta; class Magnoliopsida; order Poales; family Poaceae; genus Lolium; species Lolium rigidum. The sequence goes on along the minus strand of NC_061512.1, from coordinate 92,510,432 downwards.
AGGATTGATCCATACTATCTCAAGATTCCCTCTGGTTAGCCCTTCCAAGGAGTTCCATCCTATACGTCTAGAACATGCCTAATTGCCGTCAGCGCATGTGCGTGTAGCCGGACGCACCCGGGGTACAAAATTGGTTCAAACAACACCCCGCCATGATATTGTACACACCATGTGGACACACACAATTTTTGGGTTATTCCCACCCTCCTAGGATCGCTTTCCATGGAAACCCTAATCCATTGACCGTGTGGACTACAACATTGACTAATTGCAGCTCGGTGCATGTGCGTGTAGCCGGACGCACCCGGGGTATAAAATTGGTTCAAAAACACCCCAAGCATGATAGTGTACACACCATGTGTACACACACAAATTTTTGGGTCATTCCTACCCTCCGAGGCTCGCTTTGCAGGGAAACCCTAATCCATTGACCGTGCGGTCTACAACATTGAGTACACCCCAGCGGGCCGTGCCGCGGTGGCATTGTGACTTCGTTTGAGCTTGGTTATTTCATTGGGAAATGTGGTGTCAAGGATTGATCCATACTATCTCAAGATTCCCTCTGCTTAGCCCTTCCCATGAGTTCCACCCTATACGTCTAGAACATGTCTAATTGCCGTCAGCGCATGTGCGTATAGCCGGACGCACCCGGGGGTACAAAATTGGTTCAAACAACACCCCTCCATGATAGTGTACAAACCATGTGGACACACATAATTTTTTGGGTTATTCCCACCCTCCTAGGAACTTTTTCCAGGGAAACCCTAATCCATTGACCGTCTGGTCTACAACATTGACTAATTGCCGTCAGCGCATGTGCGTGTAGCCGGACGCACCCGGGGTTACAAAATTGTTTCAAAAAACACCCCACCATGATAGTATACACACCATGTGGACACACACAATTTTTTGGGTCATTCCCACCCTCCTAGGCTCGCTTTCCAGGGAAACCCTAATCCATTAACCGTGCGGTCTACAACATTGACTAATTGCCGTCAGTGCATGTGCGTGTAGCCGAACACGCCCAGGGGTATAAAATTGGTTCGAAAACACCCCACCATGATAGTGTACACACCATGTGGACACACGCAATTTTTTGGGTCATTCCCACCCTCCGAGGCTCGCTTTCCAAGGAAACCCTAATACATTGACCGTGCGGTCTACAACATTGACGACACCCCAGCGGCTGTGCCGCGGTGGCATTGTGACTTATTTTGAGCTTGGTTATGTCATTGGGACATGTGGTGTCAAGGATTGATCCATACTATCTCAAGATTCCCTCTGGTTAGCCATTACAAGGAGTTCCACCCTATACGTCTAGAACATGCCTAATTGCCGTCAGCGCATGTGCGTGTCGCCGGATGCACCCGGGGGTACAAAATTGATTCAAACAACACCCCCACCATGATATTGTACACACCATGTGGACACACACAATTTTTTGGGTTATTCCCAACCGCCTAGGTTCGCTTTCCAGGGAAACCCTAATCCATTGACCGTGCGGTCAACAACATTGACTAATTGCAGTCAGTGCATGGGCGTGTAGTCGGATGCACCCGGGGGTATAAAATTGGTTCAAAAAATACCCCACCATGATAGTTTACACACCATGTGGACACACGCAATTTTTTGGATCATTCCCACCCTCCGAGGCTCGCTTTCCAGGGAAACCCTAATCCATTGACCGTGCGGTCTACAACACCGACGACAACCCAGCTGGCTGTGCCGCGGTGGCATTGTGACTTCTTTTGAGCTTGGTTAGGTCATTGGGACATCCGGTGTCAAGGATTGATCCATACTATCTCAAGATTCCCTCTGGTTAGCCCTTCCCAGGAGTTCCACCCTATACGTCTAGAACACGCCTAATTGCCGTCAGCGCTTATGCATGTAGCCGGACGCACCCGGGGGTACACAATTGGTTCAAACAACACCCCACCATGATATTGTACACACCATGTGGACACACACATTTTTTGGGGTCATTCCCACCCTCCGAGGTTCGCTTTCCAGGGTAACCCTAATCCATTGACCGTCCGGTCTACAACATTGACTAATTGCCGTCAGCGCATGTGCGTGTAGCCGGACGCACCCGGGGTACAAAATTGTTTCAAAAAAAACCCCACCATGATAGTGTACACACCATGTGGACACACACAGTTTTTTGGGTCATTCCCACCCTCCTAGGCTCGCTTTCCAGGGAAACCCTAATCCATTGACCGTGCGGTCTACAACATTGACTAATTGCCGTCAGTGCATGTGCGTGTAGCCGAACGCACCCAGTGGTAGAAAATTGGTTCAAAAACACCCCGCCATGATAGTGTACACACCATGTGGACACACACAATTTTTTGGGTCATTCCCACCCTCCGAGGCTCGCTTTCCAGGGAAACCCTAATATATTGACCGTGCGGTCTACAACATTGACGACACCCCAGCGGCTGTGCCGTGCTGGCATTGTGACTTCTTTTGAGCTTGGTTATGTCATTGGGACATGTGGAGTCAAGGATTGATCCATACTATCTCAAGATTCCCTCTGGTTAGCCCTTCCAAGGAGTTCCATCCTATACGTCTAGAACATGCCTGATTGCCGTCAGCGCATGTGCGTGTAGCCGGACGCACCCGGGGGTACAAAATTGGTTCAAAGAACACCCCGCCATGATATTGTACACACCATGTGGACACACACAATTTTTTGGGTTATTCCCACCCTCCTAGGATCGCTTTCCATGGAAACCCTAATCCATTGACCGTGCGGTCTACAACATTGACTAATTGCAGTCAGTGCATGTGCGTGTAGCCGGACGCACCCGGGGGTATAAATTTGGTTCAAAAAACACCCCACCATGATAGTGTACACACCATGTGGACACACACAAATTTTTGGGTCATTCCTACCCTCCGAGGCTCGCTTTGCAGGGAAACCCTAATCCATTGATCGTGCGGTCTACAACATTGAGTACACCCCAGCGGCTGTGCCGCGGTGGCATTGTGACTTCGTTTGAGCTTGGTTATTTCATTGGGAAATGTGGTGTCAAGGATTGATCCATACTATCTCAAGATTCCCTCTGGTTAGCCCTTCCCAGGAGTCCCACCCTATACGTTTAGAACATGTCTAATTGCCGTCAGCGCATGTGCGTGTAGCCGGACGCACCCGGGGGTACAAAATTGGTTCAAACAACACCCCACCATGATAGTGTACAAACCATGTGGACACACATAATTTTTTGGGTTATTCCCACCCTCCTAGGATCTTTTTCCAGGGAAACCCTAATCCATTGACCGTCTGGTCTACAACATTGACTAATTGCCGTCAGCGCATATGCGTGTAGCCGGACGCACCCGGGGTTACTAAATTGTTTCAAAAAACACCCCACCATGATAGTGTACACACCATGTGGACACACACAATTTTTTGGGTCATTCCCACCCTCCTAGGCTCGCTTTCCAGGGAAACCCTAATCCATTGACCGTGCGGTCTACAACATTGACTGATTGCCATCAGTGCATGTGCGTGTAGCCGAACGCACCCGGGGGTATAAAATTGGTTCAAAAAACACCCCACCATGATAGTGTACGCACCATGTGGACACACACAATTTTTTGGGTCATTTCCACCCTCCGAGGCTCGCTTTGCAGGGAAACCCTAATCCATTGAACGTGCGGTCTACAACATTGACGACACCCCAGCCGGCCGTGCCGCGGTGGCATTGTGACTTCGTTTGAGCTTGCTTATTTCATTGGGAAATGTGGTGTCAAGGATTGATCCATACTATCTCAAGATTCCCTCTGGTTAGCGCTTCCCAGGAGTTCCACCCTATACGTCTAGAACATGCCTAATTGCCGTCACCGCATGTGCGTGTAGCCGGACGCACCCGGGGGTACAAAATTGGTTCAAACAACACCCCACCATGATAGTGTACAAACCATGTGGACACACATAATTTTTTGGGTTATTCCCAACCTCCTAGGATATTTTTCCACGGAAACCCTAATCCATTGACCGTCTGGTCTACAACATTGACTAATTGCCGTTAGCGCATGTGCGTGTAGCCGGACGCACCCGGGGGTACAAAATTGTTTCAAAAAACACCCCACCATTATAGTGTACACAACATGTGGACACACACAATTTTTTGGGTCATTCCCACCCTCCTAGGCTCGCTTTCCAGGGAAACCCTAATCCATTAACCGTGCGGTCTACAACATTGACTAATTGCCGTCAGTGCATGTGCGTGTAGCCGAACGCACCCAGGGGTATAAAATTGGTTCGAAAACACCCCACCATGATAGTGTACACACCATGTGGACACACGCAATTTTTTGGGTCATTCCCACCCTCCGAGGCTCGCTTTCCAAGGAAACCCTAATACATTGACCGTGCGGTCTACAACATTGAAGACACCCCAGCGGCTGTGACGCGGTGGCATTGTGACTTCTTTTGAGCTTGGTTATGTCATTGGGACATGTGGTGTCAAGGATTGATCCATACTATCTCAAGATTCCCTCTGGTTAGCCATTACAAGGAGTTCCATCCTATACGTCTAGAACATGCCTAATTGTCGCCAGCGCATGTGAGTGTAGCCGGATGCACCCAGGGGTACAAAATTGATTCAAACAACACCCCCACCATGATATTGTACACACCATGTGGACACACACAATTTTTTGGGTTATTCCCACCCTCCTAGGTTCGCTTTCCAGGGAAACCCTAATCCATTGACCGTGCGGTCTACAACATTGACTAATTGCAGTCAGTGCATGTGCGTGTAGCCGGACGCATCCGGGGGTATAAAATTGGTTCAAAAAATACCCCACCATGATAGTTTACACACCATGTGGACACACACAATTTTTTGGATCATTCCCACCCTCCGAGGCTCGCTTTACAAGGAAACCCTAATCCATTGACCGTGCGGTCTACAACACTGACGACAACCCAGCGGCTGTGCCGCGTTGGCATTGTGACTTCGTTTGAGCTTGGTTAGGTCACTGGGACATCTGGTGTCAAGGATTGATCCATACTATCTCAAGATTCCCTCTGGTTAGCCCTTCCCAGGAGTTCCACCCTATACGTCTAGAACATGCCTAATTGTCGTCAGCGCTTATGCATGTAGCCGGACGCACCCGGGGGTACAAAATTGGTTCAAACAACACCCCACCATGATATTGTACACACCATGTGGACACACACATTTTTTTGGGGTCATTCCCACCCTCCAAGGTTCGCTTTCCAGGGAAACCCTAATCCATTGACCGTTCGGTCTACAACATTGACTAATTGCTGTCAGCTCATGTACGTGTAGCCGGACGCACCCGGGGGTACAAAATTGTTTCAAAAAACACCCCACCATGATAGTGTACACACCATGTGGACACAGACAGTTTTTTGGGTCATTCCCACCCTCCTAGGCTCGCTTTCCAGGGAAACCCTAATCCATTGACCGTGCGGTCTACAACATTGACTAATTACCGTCAGTGCATGTGCGTGTAGCCGAACGCACCCGGGGGTAGAAAATTGGTTCAAAAACACCCCACCATGATAGTGTACACACCATGTGGACACACACAATTTTTTGGGTCATTCCCACCCTCCGAGGCTCGCTTTCCAGGGAAACCCTAATATATTGACCGTGCGGTCTACAACATTGACGACACCCCAGCGGCTGTGCCGCGGTGGCATTGTGACTTCTTTTGAGCTTGGTTAGGTCATTGGGACATGTGGAGTCAAGGATTGATACATACTATCTCAAGATTCCCTCTGGTTAGCCCTTCCAAGGAGTTCCATCCTATACGTCTAGAACATGCCTAATTGACGTCAGCGCATGTGCGTGTAGCCGGACGCACCCGCCGGTACAAAATTGGTTCAAACAACACCCCGCCATGATATTGTACACACCATGTGGACACACACAATTTTTTGGGTTATTCCCACTCTCCTAGGATCGCTTTCCAGGGAAACCCTAATCCATTGACCGTGCGGTCTACAACATTGACTAATTGCAGTCAGTGCATGTGCGTGTAGCCGGACGCACCCGGGGGTATAAAATATGTTCAAAAAACACCCCACCATGATAGTGTACACACCATGTGGACACACACAAATTTTTGGGTCATTCCTACCCTCCGAGGCTCGCTTTGGAGGGAAACCCTAATCCATTGACAGTGCGGTCTACAACATTGAGTACACCCCAGCGGCTGTGCCATGGTGGCATTGTGACTTCGTTTGAGCTTGGTTATTTCATTGGGAAATGTGGTGTCAAAGATTGATCCAAACTATTGATACGTCTCAAACGTATCTATAATTTCTTATGTTCCATGCTACTTTTATGATGATACTCACATGTTTTATATACATTATATGTCATTTTTATGCGTTTTCCGGAACTAACCTATTGACGAGATGCCGAAGTGGCAATTCCTGTTTTCTGCTGTTTTTGGTTTCAGAAATCCTAGTAAGGAAATATTCTCGGAATTGGACGAAATCAAGGCCCACGATCTTATATTTCCACGAAGCTTCCAGAACACCGAAGAGGGACCAGAGGGCAGGCCCAGGGCCCCCACACGCTATGGCGGCGTGGCCAGAGGGGGGGCGCCCCCTACTGTGTGGATCCCCCATAGCCCTTCCGACTCCGCCTCTTTGCCTATTTAAGCCTTCTCGACCTAAATCTTCGAGACGGAAAAAGCCACGGTACGAGAAACCTTCCAGAGCCGCCGCCATCGTGAAGCCAAGATCTGGGGGACAGGAGTCTCTGTTCCGGCACGCTGCCGGGACGGGGAAGTGCCCCCGGAAGGTATCTCCATCGACACCACCGCCATCTTCATCGCCGCTGCTGACTCCCATGAGGAGGGAGTAGTTCTCCATCGAGGCTAAGGGCTGTACCGGTAGCTATGTGGTTAATCTCTCTCTCCCATGTACTTCAATACAATGATCTCATGAGCTGCCTTACATGATTGAGATCCATATGATGAGCTTGTAATCTAGATGTCGTTATGCTATTCAAGTGGATTTTACTTATGTGATCTCCGGAGACTCCTTGTCCCACGTGTGTAAAGGTGACGAGTGTGTGCACCGTGTGGGTCTCTTAGGCTATATTTCACGGAATACTTATTCACCGAGTTATGATTTGAGTTGGATGTCTCTATGAAATTGTGGTGTGTTAGTACCTCCTATGAATGCTCACGATGACGGCGTGGGGTGTTTATTAGTACTTGGGAATACATCTTTAAGGTTTGCCTACATGATGAATTAGTGTTCGTTATCTTGCCAGAGAGTAATTCAGAATAGCATAGTGAAGTGCTTATATTTATATTCAATTATGATTGCAATGTTGAGAGTGTCCACTAGTGAAAGTATGATCCCTAGGCCTTGTTTCTAAGCATCGAACCTCCGTTTATTTACTGTTCTGTTGCATGTTTACTCGCTGCCATATTTTATTCAGATTGCTATTACCACTCGTATACATCCATATTACTTGTATTTCACTATCTCTTCGCCGAAGTAGTGCACCTATACATCTGACAAGTGTATTAGGTGTGTTGGGGACACAAGAGACTTCTTGTAACGTGATTGCAGGGTTGCTTGAGAGGGATATCTTTGACCTCTACCTCCCTGAGTTCGATAAACCTTGGGTGATTCACTTAAGGGAAACTTGCTGCTGTACTACAAACCTCTGCTCTTGGAGGCCCAACACTGTCTACAGGAATAGAAGCGTGCGTAGACATCAAGCTATTTTCTAGCGATGTTGTCGGGGAGGTAAGGTAAAAGGCACTCATACTCCGGTCCCAGGTAACTAAGTTATTTTCTGGTGCCGTTGTAAGTGCTCGAAGCTATTTCCTTTAGATCCTGCAATTGCATCTTTTTGTTTCTTGTTTACACTAGTTAGGCATAATGGAAAACAATGAGCTTCTTATTCTATTTCCTGAGTTAAGACATGGATTGTTTGATGTGAAAATTAAAAAACCTATGGAACCTTATTTGCATGCTAGTAGCAATGATATTAGTATGAACGCTTTGAACACCATTGTTGCTAATGATATGGAAAATTCTAAGCTTGGGGAAGCTGGTTTTGATGAGCATGACATTTTTAGTCCCCCAAGCATTGAGGAGAAAATTTTCTTTGATGATACTTTGCCTCCTATTTATGATGATTATAATGATAGTGGTCTTTTTGTGCCGCCTACTATGGAGAGTAAATTTTATTATGATTATACTATGCCTCCTACACTTGATGAGAATAATAATGATAGCTACTTTGTTGAATTTTCTCCCACTACAACTAATAAAATTGATTATGCTTATGTGGAGAGTAATGATACTTTTATGCATGTGAATAGGAATGCTTTATGTGATACTTATATTGTTGAGTTTGTTCATGATGCCACTGAAAGTTATTATGAGAGAGGAAAATATGGTTGTAGAAATTTTCATGTTACTAAAACACCTCTCTATATGCTGAAATTTTTGAAGTTACACTGGTTTTATCTTTCCATGCTTGTTGCATTATGCTTCATGAATTTGTTTATTTACAAGATTCCTTTTCATAGAAAGTGGGTTAGGCTTAAATGTGTTTTGAATTTGCTTCTTGATGCTCTCTTTTACTTCAACTCTTATTTCTTGCGCGAGCATCATTAAAATTACTGAGCCCATCTTAATGGCTATAAAGAAAGAACTTCTTGGGAGATAACCCATGACTTTATTTTGCTACTGTTTTGTTGTGTCTTGGAAGTTGCTACTACTGTAGCAACCTCTCCTTATTTTTATTTTACTGCATTGTTGTGCCAAGCAAAGTCTTTGATAGTAATGTTGATACTAGATTTGGATTACTGCGCAGAAACAGATTACGTACGTCACGAATTTGGGCAGGGTTCTCTGTAGGTAACTCAGACAAATCTGCCAATTTACGTGCGTGATCCTCAGATATGTACGCAACTTTCATTCAATTTGGGCATTTTCATCTGAGCAAGTCTGGTGCCTCAAAAAAATTCATCTTTACGGACTGTTCTGTTTTGACAGATTCTGCCTTTTATTTCGCATTGCCTCTTTTGCTATGTTGAATGGATTTCTTTGTTCCATTAACTTCCAGTAGCTTTGGGCAATGTCCAGAAGTGTTAAGAATGATTGTGTGATGTCTACGTTCCCCCTCCTTTCCTGTAGACAGTGTTGGGCCTCCAAGTGCAGAGGTTTGTAGAACAGCAGCAAGTTTCCCTTAAGTGGATACCCAAGGTTTATCGAACTCAGGGAGGAAGAGGTCAAAGATATCCCTCTCATGCAACCCCGCAACCACAAAGCAAGAAGTCTCTTGTGTCCCCAACACACCAAATAGGTGCACTAGTTCGGCGAAGAGATAGTGAAATACAGGTGGTATAAATAAGTATGAGCAAGTAGCAACGGTGGCGAGAAAAGTGCTTGGCGTGTAGTTGATGGTGATGGTATTGCAGCAGTAGTAACGCTAAAGAAACAAGAAACAGCGAGTAGTAACGCAGCGAGTAGTAAACAAGCAGTAGTAACTCGGCAGTATTTAGGAACAAGGCCTAGGGATTGCACTTTCACTAGTGGGCACTCTCAACATTGATCACATAACGGAACGGATAAATGCATACTCTACACTTTTGTTGGATGATGAACACATTGCGTAGGATTACACGAACCCTCAATGCCGGAGTTAACAAGCTCCACAATAATGCTCATGTTTAAGTAACCTTTAGTGTAAGATAGATCAACAAACTAAACCAAGTACTAGCATAGCATGCACACTTGTAACCTTCATGCATATGTAGGAGGAATAGATCACATCAATAATATCATAATGATAATTAACTCCACAATCTACAAGAGATCATGATCATAGCCTACGACAAGAACCACACGGTGCACGCACTAGTCACCTTTACACACATGCGGGAGGAATAGAACTACTTTAATAACATCACTAGAGTAGCACATAGATGAATTGTGATACAAAACTCATATGAATCTCAATCATGTAAAGCAGCTCATGAGATCATTGTATTGAAGTACATGGAAGAGAGATGAACCACATAGCTACCGGTACAGCCCCGAGCCTCGATGGGGAACTACTCCCTCCTCATGGGAGCAGCGAGTGGTGATGAAGATGGCGGTGGAGATGGCAGCGGTGTCGATGGAGATGGCAGCGGTGTCGATGGAGAAGCCTTCCGGGGGCACTTCCCCGCTCCGGCGAGGTGCCGGAACGCAGTTCCGTCCCCGGATTGGAGTTTCGCGACGGTGGCGGCGCCCCTGGAGTCTTTCTGGAGTTTCGTCAATTCGTGTCGAGGTTTTAGGTCACGACGACTTAAATAGGCGAAGAGTCGGAGTCGGAGGGGGCCTGGGCTGCCCAGACCATAGGGGGCGCGCCCCCCTTGGGCCGCGCCGCCCACGAGTGTGGGGCCCCCACGGCACCCTCTCGACCTTTCTTCGGTGCTCCGGAAGCTTCGCGTATTTCTAAGACTTTCGGCGTTGATTTCGTCCGATTCCGAAAATATTTCCTTACTAGGATTTCCGAAACCAAAAACAGCAGAAAACAAGAATCGGCACTTCGGCATCTTGTTAATAGGTTAGTTCCGTAAAATGCACGAATATGACATAAAGTGTGCATAAAACATGTAGATAACATCAATAATGTGGCATGGAACACAAGAAATTATCGATACGTTGGAGACGTATCAGCATCCCCAAGCTTAGTTCTGCTCGTCCCGAGCAGGTAAAACGACAACAAAGATAATTTCTGGAGTGACATGCCATCATAATCTTGATCATACTATTTGTAAAGCATATGTAGTGAGTGCAGCGATCAAAGCAATGTGTATGACATGAGTAAACAAGTGAATCATAAAGCAAAGACTTTTCATGAATAGCACTTCAAGACAAGCATCAATAAGTCTTGCATAAGAGTTAACTCATAAAGCAATAATTCAAAGTAAAGGTATTGAAGCAACACAAAAGAAGATTAAGTTTCAGCGGTTGCTTTCAACTTGTAACATGTATATCTCATGGATAATTGTCAATGCAAAGCAATATAACAAATGCAATATGCAAATATGTAAGAATCAATGCACAGTTCACACAAGTGTTTGCTTCTTGAGGTGGAGAGAAATAGGTGAACTGACTCAACAATAAAAGTAAAAGAATGGTCCTTCAAAGAGGAAAGCATCGATTGCTATATTTGTGCTAGAGCTTTGATTTTGAAAACATAAAGAGAGCATAAAAGTAAAGTTTTGAGAGGTGTTTGTTGTTGTCAACGAATGGTAGCGGGTACTCTAACCCCCTTGCCGGACAAACCTTCAAAGAGCGGCTCCCATTTTATTTTATTTTTGGATGGCACTCCTTCCAACCTTTCTTTCACAAACCATGGCTAACCGAATCCTCGGGTGCTCGCCAACAATCTCATACCATGAAGGAGTGCCTTTTTATTTTAGTTTTATTATGATGACACTCCTCCCAACCTTTGCTTACACAAGCCATGGCTAACCGAATCCTTCGGGTGCCGTCCAACAATCACATACCATGGAGGAGTGTCTATTTTTAGTTTGTTAATTTGGGACTGGGAATCCCATTGCCAGCTCTTTTTGCAAAATTATTGGATAAGCGGATGAAGCCACTAGTCCATTGGTGAAAGTTGCCCAACAAGATTGAAAGATAAACACCACATACTTCCTCATGAGCTATAAAACATTGACACAAATAAGAAGTAATAAATTTTGAATTGTTTAAAGGTAGCACTCAAGCAATTTACTTTGGAATGGCGGGAAAATACCATGTAGTATAGGTAGGTATGGTGGACACAAATGGCATAGTGGTTGGCTCAAGTATTTTGGATGCATGAGAAGTATTCCCTCTCGATACAAGGTTTAGGCTAGCAAGGTTATTTGAGGCAAACACAAGGATGAACTAGTACAGTAAAACTCACATAAAAGACATATTACAAGTATTATAAGACTATACATCGTCTTCCTTGTTGTTCAAACACCTTACTAGAAATTATCTAGACCTTAGAGAGACCAATTATGCAAACCAAATTTTAGCATGCTCTATGTATTCTTCACTAATAGGTGCAAAGTATATGATGCAAGAGCTTAAACATGAGCACAACAATTGCCAAGTATCACATTACCCAAGACATTATAGCAATTACTACATGTATCATTTTCCAATTCCAACCATATAACAATTTAACGAAGAGGAAACTTCGCCATGAATATTATGAGCTAAGAACACATGTGTTCATACGAACCAGCGGAGCGTGTCTCTCTCCCACACAAGCATGATGTAATCCAATTTATTCAAACACAAACAAAAACAAAAGCAAACAAACAGACGCTCCAAGAAAAAGCACATAAGATGTGACCGAATAAAAATATAGTTTCAAGAGAAGGAACTCGATAATGTTGTCGATGAAGAAGGGGATGCCTTGGGCATCCCCAAGCTTAGACGCTTGAGTCTTCTTGATATATGCAGGGGTGAACCACCGGGTGCATCCCCAAGCTTAGAGCTTTCACTCTCCTTGATCATAGTATATCATCCTCCTCTCTTGACCCTTGAAAACTTCCTCCACACCAAACTCGAAACAACTCGTTAGAGGGTTAGTGGACAATAAAAATTCACATGTTCAGAGGTGACACAATCATTCTTAACACTTCTGGACATTGCATAAAGCTACTGGACATTAATGGATCAAAGAAATTCATCCAACATAGCAAAAGAGGCAATGCGAAATAAAAGGCAGAATCTGTCAAAACAGAACAGTCCGTAAAGATGGATTTTATTAGGCCACCAGACTTGCTCAAATGAAAATGCTCAAATTGAATGAAAGTTGCGTACATATCTGAGGATCATGCACGTAAATTGGCATAATTTTCTGAGCTTCCTGCAGGGCAGTGGGCTCAGATTCGTGACAGCAAAGAAATCTGGAACTGCGCAGTAATCCAAATCTAGTACTTACTTTTCTATCAACGGCTTAACTTGGCACAACAAAACTCAAAACTAAGATAAGGAGAGGTTGCTACAGTAGTAAACAACTTCCAAGACACAAATATAAAACAAAGTACTGTAGCAAAATAGCACATGGGTTATCTCCCAAGAAGTTCTTTCTTTTTAGCCATTAAGATGGGCTCAGCAGTTTTAATGATCCACTCGCGGGAAATAGTATTTGAAGCAAAAGAGAGCTTCAAGAGGCAAATTCAAAACAAATTTAAGTCTAACATGCTTCCTATGAAGAGGAATCTTGTACACAAATGAATTCATGAAGAACAAAGTGACAAGCATAAGAGGATAAAACACGAGTAACTTCAAGATTCTCAACATAAAGAGGGGAAAGTTAATATCATTAAGATGCATACTACCATATTTCCCTCTCTCATAATAACTTTCAGTAGCATCATTGATGAAATCCACAATATACCCATCACTTAAAACATTCTTATCATGGTTCCTATGCATAGAAGTATCATTAAATTTGGCATAAGAAGAGTTATTCTCATTAATAGTAATTGGAGCAGGATTATTATCAAGAATTTGAACATGGTAAACAAGTTGCCTATTAAGGGGATTGTTTTTGGTAATCCAATCATGACTATGACAAGTTTCATAAGGATAGTTAGAACCTATATCATAGCTTTCTTTATAATAATCATTAGAGATCGGAGGCATAGTGTCATCATAAGAAATAGAATAGTTATCCTTCACAATCGGTTTATCTGTGTCCACACCATTATTGTTATTAGAAGGAGATGTATCAAGAACATAATGACCAGTAGCTAAAGGATTTGCAAACACCTCTTCCCCAAGCTTAGAGCTTTCTATATCATTATGGGAGGAAGCATGGATAGTACTGACACTATGGCAATTATTATCCTCATCATTTTCAGAATTAGTTTCCCAGAGATTTGCAATATCAAAAGTAGTGTGCTCATTCAAATCATGATTGCTAATGTATGTAAAGGGCATAGGAAGATCATCATATTCAGATTCATTATCACAATAATCATTAGGAGCAACATACTTACGGTTACCTATTGTTATCTCATATACGCGGGGATATGATGTTACCTCTTTCTTTTTATTCCCCTTCTTCTTCTTCTTCTTCTTCATTCCCTTCTTCTTCTTTTTCTCTTCCTTCTCCTCGTTCCCTTCTTCAGGAAGAAGAGGCTTGAAGGGTGGCTTGTCCGCATAACCTGATTTACTTTCAGAAACAATAGAAGAAACTTGGGAGGATCCCTCCTTTTCGTTAATTAGTTGAAAACACACAGCGGTCCTATCATATTTTGGCAAGGTGTCATCTTCTAAAATATTTTGTATGTAAGTATTTGTATGGCTATTATCAATGCAATAAGAAAAACACCCATGCGGGACATCATCAATATCAAGATCACTCATATGTAACAAAGAGATTTTTCTCGACAGTTCTTCACACCCCAAAAATAAAGTAAGTTCATCATGCTGATTAGGAGTAATTTCATCATCACAATACAAATTTGCAGCACTCATTGGGTTCAAAATATCACTGGAGGAGCATTGAAAATTAAAATGACCCACTTCATGGCAAACTTCACAAATAAAAGGATAGAGGGCACAAACTTTTTTACCAAGATCATCTAGAGCCCTAAACCACTTTCTAGTTTTTTCATTAGCATGATGGATGCAATATTCATCTTTGATTTGATTAATTCCACAAGGTCTATGTATTCCACAAAAATTAACATGCTTATAGGAAATAGCATTCTTAGGAGTTTGAGCATGCTTATTGCAATAATTAACAACAATTTCATTCTTCATGCAAGCCTCTTTAAAAGGTTCATGATACTTATCAAAATTATTTTTAGGCAATTCAAAATGAGAAGCAAAGGCTTTATAAAGATTTGCAGCAACTTGAGAGTCAAGACCATAAGTAGCACTCATATTTCGAAATTTATCGGTATCCATAAAAGCTTCAATGCATTCATAATCATAATTTATACCTGACTCTTTACCTTCATTGTTCTCCCATCCTTCAGCGTTGTCCTCAATCCGATCAAGGAGGTCCCACCTAGCTTCAACCTCCTTGCTTGTGAAAGATCCCTCCGAACACGCGTCCAGATAGTCCTTGTGTTGTCCTGAAAGTCTCGCATAAAAATTGTTAACAATAACATTACGGGGAGCTCATGAATGGGACATTTGAGCATTAGAGATTTCAATCTCCCCCACGCTTGAGAAATACTCTCTCCATCACGAGGATAAAAGTTATAAATATAATTCCTATCAATATGCACTTCATGCGGAGGATAAAATTTAGAATAAAAGAGAGATGCAATTTCCTCCCAACCAAGAGAATGCCTATTCTCCAACAATTTATACCAATGCGCCGCTTTACCGGACAATGAAACGGAGAATAGCTTCTTCTTCACTTCATCCATAGAGATACCTGCACACTTGAATAACCCGCATAATTCATGCAAAAACGAGTAAATGATCTCTAGGATGGACAGTTCCATCCCCTTTATAGTGATTGTCCATAACACGTTCAATAATTTTCATAGGTATTTTATACGGAATACTTTCAGCAGGTGGATTTAAAATATCGAAGCATTATTAGAGTTATCGCATATGGGAGATAAAGCATTATCGGAACAAATTTTCTCCCCTAAAGATGGGAAGCTAAAAAGACCACAAAAACTAGCTTCCCCAAGCTTAGACTTCTTCATAGCATTAGCGATAATTGCATTCATACTAATAACATCGCTACTAGCATGCAAATAAGGTTCCATAGGTTTTTTAATTTTCGCATCAAACAATTCTAAATCAGGAAAAAGATTAAAAAGCTCACTAAATTTTTTGTTGTTTTCCATTATGCCTAACTAGTGTAAACAAGAAACAAAAAGATGCAATTGCGGGATCTAAAGGAAATAGCTTTGAGCACACACACAACGGCGCCGAGAAAAATACTTTACCCGAGACCGTAGTATGAGAGCCTTTTACCTTTCCTCCCGGCAACGGCGCCGTGAAAAGTGCTTGATGTCTACGTTCCCCCTCCTTTCCCGTAGACGAGTGTTGGGCCTCCAAGTGCGAGAGGTTTGTAGAACAGCGGCAAGTTTCCCTTAAGTGGATACCCAAGGTTTATCGAACTCGGGGAGGAAGAGGTCAAAGATATCCCTCTCATGCAACCCTGCAACCACAAAGCAAGAAGTCTCTTGTGTCCCCAACACACCAAATAGGTGCACTAGTTCGGCGAAGAGATAGTGAAATACAGGTGGTATAAATAAGTATGAGCAGTAGCAACGGTGGCGAGAAAAGTGCTTGGCGTGTAGTTGATGGTGATGGTATTGCGAGCAGTAGTAACGCGATGAAAACGAGTAAACGAGCGAGTAGTAACGCAGCGAGTAGTAAACAAGCGGTAGTAACTCAGCAGTATTTAGGAACAAGGCCTAGGGATTGCACTTTCACTAGTGGGCACTCTCAACATTGATCACATAACGGAACGAGATAAATGCATACTCTACACTTTTGTTGGATGATGAACACATTGCGTAGGATTACACGAACCCTCAATGCCGGAGTTAACAAGCTCCACAATAATGCTCATGTTTAAGTAACCTTTAGTGTAAGATAGATCAACGAGACTAAACCAAGTACTAGCATAGCATGCACACTTGTAACCTTCATGCATATGTAGGAGGAATAGATCACATCAATAATATCATAATGATAATTAACTCCACAATCTACAAGAGATCATGATCATAGCCTACGACAAGAACCACACGGTGCACGCACTAGTCACCTTTACACACATGCGGGAGGAATAGAACTACTTTAATAACATCACTAGAGTAGCACATAGATGAATTGTGATACAAAACTCATATGAATCTCAATCATGTAAAGCAGCTCATGAGATCATTGTATTGAAGTACATGGAAGAGAGATGAACCACATAGCTACCGGTACAGCCCCGAGCCTCGATGGGGAACTACTCCCTCCTCATGGGAGCAGCAGTGGTGATGAAGATGGCGGTGGAGATGGCAGCGGTGTCGATGGAGATGGCAGCGGTGTCGATGGAGAAGCCTTCCGGGGGCACTTCCCGCTCCGGCAGGGTGCCGGAACGAGTTCCGTCCCCCGAATTGGAGTTTCGCGACGGTGGCGGCGCCCCGGAGTCTTTACGGGTTTCGTCAATCGTGTCGAGGTTTTAGGTCAGGACGACTTAAATAGGCGAAGAGTCGGAGTCGGAGGGGGCCCGGGCTGCCCGGACCATAGGGGGCGCCCCCCCTTGGGCCGCGCCGCCCACAGGTGTGGGGCCCCCCTGGCACCCCTCTGACCTTTCTTCGGTGCTCTGGAAGCTTCGCGTATTTCTAAGACTTTCGGCGTTGATTTCGTCCGATTCCGAAAATATTTCCTTACTAGGATTTCTGAAACCAAAAACAGCAGAAAACAGACACTGGCACTTCGGCATCTTGTTAATAGGTTAGTTCCAGAAAATGCACGAATATGACATAAAGTGTGCATAAAACATGTAGATAACATCAATAATGTGGCATGGAACACAAGAAATTATCGATACGTTGGAGACGTATCATTGTGTCACCTATGAATATGTGAATTTTTGATTATGCACTAACCCTCTAATGAGTTTGTTTTGAGTTTGGTGTGGAGGAAGTTTTCAAGGGTTAAGAGAGGAGGATGATACAATATGATCAAGAAGAGTGAAAAGTCTAAGCTTGGGGATGCCCCCGTGGTTCATCCCTGCATATTTCAAGAAGACTCAAGCATCTAAGCTTGGGGATGCCCAAGGCATCCCCTTCTTCATCAACAATTTATCAGGTTTCTTCTCTTGAAACTATATTTTTATTCGGTCACATCATATGTTCTTTACTTGGAGCGTCTGTGTGCTTTTATTTTCGTTTTTTAATGTTCATTCTCTGAATAAATTCATGCTTGTGTGGGAGAGAGACACTCCCCGCTCTTTCATATGAACACTGGTGTTCTTAGCTTTATCTTTAATGTTCATGGCGGAGTTGACACTGCTTCGTTAATTGCTATTTGGTTGGAAACAGAAAATGCTTCATGTGGTAATTGGTATAATGTCTTGAATAATTTGATACTTGGCAATTGGTGTGCTCATATAGATCATGTTTAAGCTCTTGCATCATGTACTTTGTACCCATTAATGAAGAACTACATAGAGCTTGTTAAAATTTGGTTTGCATGATTGGTCTCTAGAGTCTAGATATTTTCACGGTTAAGGTGTTTGAACAACAAGGAAGACGATGTAAAGTCTTATAATGCTTACAATATGTTCATATGTGAGTCTTGCTGCACCGTTTTATACTTGAGTTTGCTTCAAATAACCTTGCTAGCCAAAGCCTTGTATTGAGAGGAATTCTACTCGTGCTCCAAATCCTTGAGCCAAAAACTATGCCATTTGTGTCCACCATACCTACCTACTACATGGTATTTCTCTGCCATTCCAAAGTAAATTACTTCATGTGCTACCTTTAAACAATTCAAAAGCTATTATCTCTTATTTGTGTCAATGTTTTATAGCTCATGAGGAAGTATGTGGTGTTTATCTTTCGATCTTGTCATTTACTTCTGACAGACTTTCACCAATGGACTAGTGGCATATCCGCTTATCCAATAATTTTGCAAAAAGAGTTGGCAATCGGGTTCCCAGCCCCGATTAATTAACTTGCATTAATAATTCTCTTCACACGTTTTGCTCTGATTTATCAGTAAGCAACTTAATTATGCAAATAGACACTCCTCCATGGTATGTGAATGTTGGAAGGCACCCGAGGATTCGGTTAGCCATGGCTTGTGTAAGCAAAAGGTTGGGAGGAGTGTCATCCATAAATAATGAAACTAAAATACATGTGTAAACAAAAGAGAAGAGAGATGATCTACCTTGCTGGTAGAGATAACGTCCTTCATGGGAGCCGCTCTTGAAAGTCTGGTTGATAAGGTAGTTAGAGTACCCGCTACCATTCGTTGACAACAACAAACACCTCTCAAAACTCATTGTCTTTACCATTGCTTTGAATCACTTCATTCA
Organism: Lolium rigidum; assembly: GCF_022539505.1. NCBI lineage: Eukaryota > Viridiplantae > Streptophyta > Magnoliopsida > Poales > Poaceae > Lolium > Lolium rigidum. The sequence continues at coordinate 92,491,395 of NC_061512.1, read as the reverse complement.
CTTCATATGCTTTACAAAAGTATGATCAAGATTATGATAGCATGTCACTTCAGAAATTATCCTTGTTATCGTTTACCTACTCGAGGGCGAGTAGGAACTAAGCTTGGGGATGCTTGATACGTCTCAAACGTATCTATAATTTCTTATGTTCCATGCTACTTTTATGATGATACTCACATGTTTTATATACATTATATGTCATTTTTATGCGTTTTCCGGAACTAACCTATTGACGAGATGCCGAAGTGCCAGTTCCTGTTTTCTGCTGTTTTTGGTTTCAGAAATCCTAGTAAGGAAATATTCTCGGATTTGGACGAAATCAAGGCCCACGATTTTATATTTCCACGAAGCTTCCAGAACACCGAAGAGGGACCAGAGGGGAGGCCCAGGGCCCCCACACGCTATGGCAGCGTGGCCAGAGGGGGGGCGCACCCCCCTACTGTGTGGGTCCCCCGTAGCCCTTCCGACTCCGCCTCTTCGCCTATTTAAGCCTTCTCGACCTAAATCTTCGAGACGGAAAAGCCACGGTACGAGAAACCTTCCAGAGCCGCCGCCATCGCGAAGCCAAGATCTGGGGGACAGGAGTCTCTATTCCGGCACGCTGCCGGGACGGGGAAGTGCCCCCGGAAGGCATCTCCATCGACACCACTGCCATCTTCATCACCGCTCGTTGTCTCCCATGAGGAGGGAGTAGTTCTCCATCGAGGCTAAGGGCTGTACCGGTAGCTATGTGGTTAATCTCTCTCTCCCATGTACTTCAATACAATGATCTCATGAGCTGCCTTACATGATTGAGATCCATATGATGAGCTTGTAATCTAGATGTGGTTATGCTATTCAAGTGGATTTTACTTACGTGATCTCCGGAGACTCCTTGTCCCACGTGTGTAAAGGTGACAGTGTGTGCACCATGTGGGTCTCTTAGGCTATATTTCACAGAATACTTATTCACTGAGTTATGATTTGAGTTGGATGTCTCTATGAAATTGTGGTGTGTTAGTACCTCCTATGAATGCTCACAGGTGACGGCGTGGGGTGTTTATTAGTACTTGGGAATACATCTTTAAGGTTTGCCTACATGATGAATTAGTGTTCGTTATCTTGCCAGAGAGTAATTCAGAATAGCATAGTGAAGTGCTTATCTTTATATTCAATTATGATTGCAATGTTGAGAGTGTCCACTAGTGAAAGTATGATCCCTAGGCCTTGTTTCTAAGCATCGAAACTCCATTTATTTACTGTTCTGTTGCATGTTTACTCGCTGCCATATTTTATTCAGATTGCTATTACCACTCATATACATCCATATTACTTGTATTTCACTATCTCTTCGCCGAACTAGTGCACCTATACATCTGACAAGTGTATTAGGTGTGTTGGGGACACAAGAGACTTCTTGTAACGTGATTGCAGGGTTTCTTGAGAGGGATATCTTTGACCTCTACCTCCCTGAGTTCGATAAACCTTGGGTGATTCACTTAAGGGAAACTTGCTGCTGTACTACAAACCTCTGCTCTTGGAGGCCCAACACTGTCTACAGGAATAGAAGCGTGCGTAGACATCAACTATCTCAAGATTCCCTCTGGTTATCCCTTCCCCGGAGTTCCACCCTATACGTCTAGCACATGCCTAATTGTCGTCAGCACATGTGCGTGTAGCCGGACGCACCCGGGGGTACAAAATTGGTTCAAACAACACCCCACCATGATAGTGTACAAACCATGTGGACACACATAATTTTTTGGGTTATGCCCACCCTCCTAGGATCTTTTTCCAGGGAAACCCTAATCCATTGACCGTCTGGTCTACAACATTGACTAATTGCCGTCAGCGCATGTGCGTGTAGCCGGACACACCCGGGGGTACAAAATTGTTTCAGAAAACACCCCACCATGATAGTGTACACACCATGTGGACACACACAATTTTTTGGGTCATTCCCACCCTCCTAGGCTCGCTTTCCAGGGAAACCCTAATCCATTGACCGTGCGGTCTACAACATTGACTCATTACCGTCAGTGCATGTTGAATGTACAAGGACGTCGCCTAGAGGGGGGGTGAATAGGCGGTGAATAAAAACTTCTACTTGAGAGCTAAACTAGGCGGAATAAAACTACTCATGTGTTTACTAGTTTAGCTCAAGGCCTATCAACTAGGGGTTTGCCTAAGTGCTCCAACAACCTATGCTAGCATGATGAGCAACAAGATGATAACAAGATAAGCATAGCATCAAGCATGATAGATATCACAATGTAAAGCGCATAGGTAATGGAGCTCGGGTTGAGAAGTAACCGGTGCACGAGGAGACGATGATGTATCCCGAAGTTCACACCCAAGGGTGCTACGTCTCCGTTGGAGCGGTGTGGAGGCACGAGGCACTCCAAGAAGCCAACTAGGGCCACCGTATTCTCCTCGAGCCTTTCCACCAAAGGAAAGCCTCGATCCACTAAGGGACCCTTGAGGGTGGTCACCGAACCCGTACAAGCTTGGGCAAACACCCAAGTATCAAGCTTGAGGCAACTCCACAACACGGAGGCTCTCAAGTACACGGCCACAAGAGGCAACACACACCACCAAGGAAACACACTCCACCTAGGATGCTAATGCGCCACAAGAGGCTAACACACTCCACCAAGGAAACCAACTCCACAAAGGCCACAACGCCACGAAGGTGACCACGCCACAAAGACGATAAGACCACTAAGGCTACAAGGCCACAAAGGATACAACACCACAAAGGCAACAACGCCACAAAGGCCACCACGCCACAAAGACGATAAGACCACTAAGGCAAGAACACCACTAAGGTAACAAGGCCACTAAGGCAAGAACACCACTAAGGTAACAAGGCCACTAAGGCAAGAACACCACTAAGGTAACATGCCCTCTACGAGATCGAAACCCCGGAGAGAACCCAAATCGATGCACCTAATGCAATGGCTAAGAACACCACTAAGATGCCCAACTTCTTCTCTCCCAAATTCCAACAAAGCTACACAAGCTATTGGGGGAATAAGGGAGGAAGAACAAAGAGTGGAGAAACACCAAGAAACTCCAAGATCTAGATCTAGCAAGATCCCCTCACTTGGAGATGGATTCAATTGGTGAAGCTCTAGATCTAGATCTCCTCTCTCCTTTCCCCCAAAAATATGCAACAAATAGTGGGGGATCAAGAGGAGGAAGCAAGAACCCAAGGTCAACAATGGAGGAGAGAGAATGGAGGGGAAGGGTCATTTGGGCCGGAGGTAGAAGAGAGGTATAAATAGGGGACCCAAAATATAGCTGTTGGGGCTGAGAAAAAAGGTCAGATTCGCGCAAAGCGGTACTACCGCTTGTCAAAGCGGTACTACCGCTTTTCCCCAAAAAGTCAGATCTGAAAATCGGGTCAAAACCGGTAGTACCGCTGTCTGGGGCGGTACTACCGCTTGGTGCAAAACTGAAGCAAATCAGAGACATACGCGCGCGCAAGAGAGAGGAGCAGTGGCAGAGCAGCAGCGCAACAGCGGGAACGGCAGGCGCGCGCGCAGCGAGTGGGTGGGGCCAGCGGCAGCATGCAGCGCAGCAGGCGCGCGCGCGGCAGCAGGAAGCGCGCGGGAGCCGTACGGCTCGAGCGACGAGGCGAGCGCGCGGGTCAACGCCCGTGGCCACGCGAGCGGGATCGAGCGCCCCTGGCTCTCCCGCGTCGAGCTTGCTGGGTTGGCGTGGTGCGGTGGTGGGCCTGGCGCGGGGTGGAGCAGAGGCGTGCGGTGGAGGCTGCCTGGTAGCAGATCTGGAAGAAGGCCTGGGCGGTATTACCGGCCCGGTATTACGGTACTACCGGCCTGGTACCGGCCCGGTACCGCTTTGGATCCAGTAAGCCTAGGAGGGCTGTGCGGAAATTGGGCCGGTACCGCACGCGGTAGTACCGGCCGGCCCAAAAACGTTTTCCTTTTCTTTTTCAAATAGACGCACACGGAAAACGCAATATCTTGAGCTAGGAAGATCGGAATGACATGAAACCAATTTTGTTGGAAAGAGGGCGACAAGAGCTATCACTACACAAGGTGAAAACATGGAAAAGAGTGAGCGATGATTTTCTCATGGTCATAGAGGTGTAACCTCTCAATACGGTATATCGGGAAAATCATCACCCTCGCACATGCAACATGCGATGCAACCGGAATCCGTTTCATGGATAAGAACCAAGAAGAACCAAGAAACACGATGCAATGCATGCAAGGTTTGAGCTCTCTCCGATGATGCGACCCACTATCCTATCGAGCACAAACCTTGTCCTCGCGCGTTCCTCTCGAGTCGGCAAGCTCCGTCTTCACCCTCTTCATCATTGTCCATGCCACCGTCTTCCTTCATCTTGTACGCACACCACCGTCTTCATCCATCTTCAACGCCGTCTTCTCTCTTCATCTTCTACGCCGTCTTCTCTCTTCATCTTCAACACCGTCTTCGTCTCTCTTCAACACCATCTTCATCATTGTACTCCGTCTTCTCCATCTTGCAACCTTGAGTGACTTGACCTAATATTGATTCTCAATGCAACCATTAGTCCATAGGGATTGTCATCAATTACCAAAACCACACATGGGGTAATGGACATGTTCTTTCAATCTCCCCCATTTTGGTAATTGATGACAATCTCTTTGAGAGGGTTTAAATATGGAATTTAGCGAACAACCCCAAGTTGAATATTTAGAACAAACTCCCCCATAATATATGCATGTGTGAATGAACTTGAATTTCATTGCATATACCGGTAATTAAAGCCTAGCGGAGTATCCTCTAAATATTCAACATGCAAAGCAACAAATGCAAGGCATGAAAGGCAAATGCTTAAGAACCAACAAAAGCAATTCCCTTAAACCCTCCAAACTTCTCCCCCATTGGCATCGATTGCCAAAATGGACGAAAGGTTTGGAAGGCCAATATAGTGAGCGTTCCTCCATAAGTTTTGCATTTCTCATAATTGTGAGTGAAATCAAATGCACATATTCAAATGACGAATATTCGGAGGAAATTAAACTATATTGAGGATCAAAGATTGCAAGAGAATAAGAAGGTGAGAAAGCTCCAACAAATGAAGCAAGCAATCCAATGACCCAAAAAGAAACAGAAGCTTAATAAGAAGCAAGTAAAACAAAGCTTGTGCCAAAATCAAGTATGAGTGCGTGAAGATGCAAATAGGATAAAGTGAGCACTCATAATATTCTTTGTGGAGCCACCAAAGAGATGAACAGGAATAAAGGAATGGACTCCAACAAAGATGGATATCTAAAGAAAATGTATCATCTCTCATGTATATAGCTAGGTTTCTCTAAGTGGACAACATCACAAAGATATTTATCCATCAATAAATATGCACACACAAGATAGATACAAGAGAATAAGAGTAAGATATCCAAGGTGAAGTAATACAATATACCAATGAGATATTTGCTTTATAGCACGGCCAAAGGCTCATATTTATCTCATTGTACATTGAAAAACTTCAACCCACAAGGCAAATTCTTGTCAAGAAATAAATCAATTAAGCACACGAGCCAAGTGTGAGGGTGATCCAAGGACATACCACATAATATGTAATCAATTATCCAAGGACAAGAGATTTATAGGAAATATTTCCTTATGGTGAATTGAGGTTATGTCCATGATCATCTTCACAAGAAACAAACACAAGTAGGAAAAGCCTCATCAGTGGCGCACGAAAATTTGATTCTGTGGCGCACGGGTGGTGCGCCACAGAAACGTCGCCACAAAAATAAGCTTGCGTAGGCGCACCTGGTCGTGCGCCACGAAATAAGGTTCTACGTGGCGCACTTGTTCTTAGGTGCGCCACGAAAAGCGTGCGCCACAGAATTGCTTCTTAGTGCGCCACGGAATTTGCTTGTATTATACACGATTTTGTGCTGCCTGCTATACATATGCGGTTTATACACAGCAATACGGATACACAATACGGATACACGAGGTTATATACGGCAACATTCAGATATAATATAAATATCATGTACATTGCACATATATAACATAGACATCATCATCACATTACTTAGAGCCCGATCGAGATACATATATAGTGGCAAGTGTCAAATGTTTTGCATACAACTCTTAATTCATACAAAATTCACAATTTCGAGATACAAAGTAGTCTCCATCCGGTTCCTCCTTTGCTCCGTCATCTCTACCCACCGAGGCTCGCTTGCATCGGGGTCCTTCCATCCGAGTTCCTACTATGATGAAAATGGAAGAAAGTGAGACCAACAAGTATCCGATGCACAAGAGAAATGGAATAAATGCCTCATACATTGTTGGTCAACACAAATATTAACATTCGGGGACGGTGTAAGTGAGACCAAGTCCGATGCACAAGAGATTGATATTTGTGCTATCTTACCAGGCTCACTTACGCCGCCCCCGAGTGTACGGTGACCAAACATTTTAATCATCGGCATTTTGAAAATGTCAAAGCAAATGGAATGACAAAATGGAATAAGTGCCTCATACATTGTTGGTCAACACAAATATTAACATTTAGGGATGGCGTCGGTGAGACCAAGTCCGATGCACAAGAGATTGATATTTGTGCTATCTTACCAGAGCTCACTTACGCCACCCCCAAGTGTACGGTGACCAACATTTTAATCATCGGCATTTTGAAAATACCAAAGCAAATGGAATGACAAGGGCCTCATACTTTGTTGGTCGAAACAAATATTAACATTCCGGGACGGAGTTAGCGAGCCGGGTAGGATGCACAAGAGATTGATATTTGTGCAATCACACGAGGCTCACTAACACCGCCCACGAGTGTACGGTGACCAAGCATTTTAATCATCGGCATTTTGAAAATCTCAAAGCAAATGGAATGACAAAATGGAATAAGTGCCTCATACATTGTTGGTCAACACAAATATTAACATTTAGGGATGGTGTAAGCGAGGCCGGGTAGGATGCACAAGAGATTGATATTTGTGCTATCTTACCGGGCTCACTTACGCCACCCCGAGTGTACGGTGACCAAACATTTTAATCATCGGCATTTTGAAAATCTCAAAGCAAATGGAATGACAAAATAGAATATGTGCCTCATACATTGTTGGTCAACACAAATACTTTGCGAAGGGCCCCCTTTCCCCGGTCGGCGTTCGGTCAACGGGTGCTTGACGACACAACAACGCCGATCTGCATCTCCGGCGCGAGAACCACGCCGGTCCCTCGTCGTCCAGGTGAACGAGTCCTTGATGCAAAGACCGTGCCGGCCTGCCCGGCATTATGCCGGGCCGTGTTGCCGCGCTTCAAGCCGTGTGTCCCGCGCCTGCACTGGTTCGCCTTCTTGCCCGGTGAACCAATAGGCTGATCATTGGAATAAGGAAACCGATGAAAGCCGGTCGCAAGATTAAATTGCGATCGGCCGTCATCGGCTTCCTTATTCCAACGATTAGTCTATTCGTTCACCGGGCAAGAAGGCGAAGAGTGCGGGCGCATGATCGACTACGGCCTGAAGCGCGACAACGGGGTCGGCATGATGCTAGGGAGGCTGGCACCGTCTTGGCATTAAGGACTCGTTCACGTACTGGACGGCGAGAGAAGAAAAGTGGTGCTGCGCCGGAGAGGCATGTCGGCGTTGTTGTCTCATCAAGGACTCGTTCACGGAACGGCGGCCAGAAAGGGGGCTCGTCTACAAAGTATATTGCGGCGTATAGGTGACCAAACATTCTAATCATCGGCACTAAAATGGAAGAAAGGCCAATGCAATTAAGAAGTAGCTAGTATGAACTAAATGGAATGCCTCATACTTTGTTGGTCGAAACAAATATGAACATCCCGGGATGGCGTTAGTGAGGCCGGGTAGGATGCACAAGAGATTGATATTTGTGCCATCACACCGGGCTCACTAGCGACACCCGGAGTGTACAGATTGACCGAACATTCTAATCATCGACACTAAAATGGAAGAAAGAGCCAAGTGGTATCAACTAAATGGAATGCCTCATACTTTGTTGGTCGAAACAAATATTAACATCCGGGGATGGAGTAAGTGAGGCCGGGTAGGATGCACAAGATATTGATATTTGTGCCATCACACCAAGCCTCACTTGCTCCACCCCGAGTGTACGAGTGATCGACCAACCATCTAATCATCGACAAGTAAATCACTTGGGGTAATGTTAAAATGTTTGTCTCCATATTTGGGAGACATTTTTAATATTGGAGTCTAGCTAATGGAAATCAAGAACTAGTCTTGATCTCCAAATGGTGATTAGAGGGAATTTATTCATCTTAAGCAACATTAGGGACAAATGGGATCATGCAAGGGACTTGGGTCATTTGGATCATAAGGCATCAATTAAGGAGGCAACCGGGGACAAAGGGAAACATTTGATGATCCATTATCATAGGCAACAAAGCGACAACTTTTTCCCCTCTAATCTAGCTAGAGTCCTTAAAAGAAATCCATCATAAGCATGGTCAAATACACATATATAGCATTTGGAGAGCAAACAAGCGAGTAGCCATATCACTCAATCCAATAATATAGTAATTTGGATCATAAGGCATCAATTAAGGAGGCAACCAGGGACAAATTGAGGGAAACATTTGATGATCCGAGTAAGTGCATGACACTTTGAGCTACCCAAGAATAAAGGCCAACGGTGGATAAACATCTGCTCAACCATTTCTTGCACTAGAGGAAAAGTAACCAACATTGAAACTTGAATAGTCAAGTGACACTACAAGCAGCTCACACACACATGCAAACACATGTGTTGACGAGTAACTAATGGATATCAAGAACTAGTCTTGATCTCCAAATGGTGATTAGAGGGAATTTATTCATCTTAATTAAGCAACATTAGGGACAAATGGGATCATGCAAGGGACTTGGATCATTTGGATCATAAGGCATCAATTAAGGAGGCAACCAGGGACAAAGGGAAACATTTGATGATCCATTATTGATGAGGTCTAAGATCCCGTGTGTGGCCCGATCTTGCGGATTGACGTCGAAACCAAAGGGGAGATGGGAAAACGCGAGGAACACGAAGAACACGGTGATGAACACGAGGAACCCCGAGACTCACGCACGCACACCAACCCGATACACCCGATGCTTACCTCCGTGGCTCGATGGACCACGCCAATAGAATCTCCGTGGAAGAGACACGCGGTAGAATTCCCGGAGAGAGATTGGGATTGGAGAGGAAGAGCTTGGGGAAGGAGAGAGAGTAACAAGTACTAGAATCTCCTTCAACAAGATCTAAGTCAACAACCAAGGTGCCTTGATTACGGAGGATGATACCCAAGGGAGACCAAGCTCAAAGTTAGGGTTTGAGTTCAAAACAAGTCTAAAGAGCTAATGAGGGGTTCCAGCTACTTATATAGGCACACACAGCCGACAAGGGCGAACAGTACGCAAAAGGATAAGTTAAGGCAGTTTGGTGGGGCACTCTCGTCAGGTCCGGTTTGGGATCCGGTCAGACCGGGCCTGGGACCGGGCTGTCCGGTCATGGGTCCGGTCTGACCGGGCCTGTGACCGGGCGGTCCGGTCATGGGTCCGGTCCGACCGGGTCCTGGACCGGCCAGCGTCCGTCTCTTCCTTGGAGCGCTTCGAGCGACGTCGTCTTCGGCTCCATGATCATCTTCATGTCCAGCTGCTTCTCTCCCTCCCTTGGTCTTGGCGCCTCCTCCTCTCCGAGGTCTTGATGCGGCTTGTACCTAATGACACATAGCACGTCGGCATGAGGTAGCAATCCATCCAAAGGGGTACCAAGATCAAGGGTAGTGAGGAGCGAGTTCACCTCATCATGTAGAGCCTTGGCTCGGGCTCGTGTCATTGGTCCACTTGGGGGACTTGTTGGTCTTGGTGTGGAGGTGACCGAAGGCCACCCCGCATCATCTCCCCCCCCCTTGGGAAAGAGTCGTCCTCGACTCGTGGGCTTCCTCATCTCCATGATAGGGTGACAAGTCGGAGACATTGAACGTGTTGCTCACCAAGTACTTGGAGGTGGGGATGTCGATGACGTAAGCGTTGTTGTTGATGCGTTTGAGGACCTTGAAGGGGCCATCTCCTCTTGGCTTGAGCTTCGAATTGCGGTCATGAGGGAATCTTTCCTTCCGGAGGTGGATCCAAACGAGGTCGCCTTCCTCAAAGATGCGTTCCTTCTTCTTGGCGTTGAGTCTTGTAGCTTGACGAAGCACATGTTCTTGAATGGTAGCTCTTGTCTCTTCATGAAGTTTCTTGACGGCGGCGGTACGCTTGTCGAAGTCCATGTTGATTCGCTCATGAAGTGGGAGCGGGAGCATGTCGAGTGCCGTGAGCGGCTCAAACCCGTAGACGACCATGAAGGGACTCCTTGATGTAGTCGAGTGCTTGGCGCGGTTGTAGGCGAACTCCGCGTGTGGAATGCATTCCTCCCATGACTTCAAGTTTTTCTTCACGAGGATGCGTAGAAGAGTGGAGAGGCTTCGATTGACCACTTCCGTTTGGCCGTCCGTTTGCGGATGCGAAGATGATGAGAATAAGAGCTTCACTCCAAACTTGGCCATGAGCGACTTCCAAAGATAACTCATGAACTTGACGTCTCGATCCGACACAATGCTTCGTGGCACTCCATGTAGGCGAACGATTTCCCTGAAAAACAACGAAGCAATGTGTGAAGCATCATCGCTCTTATGGAAAGGTATGAAATGAGCCATCTTAGAGAATCTATCCACTACCACAAAGATAGAATCATGTCCATGCTTAGTGCGAGGCAATCCTAGAACAAAATCCATGCTAATGTCCGTCCATGGTGCATGAGGTATAGGCAAAGGCGTATAAAGACCATAGGGATTAGAGGTAGACTTAGCTTGTAAGCAAGTGGTGCACCGGCGGCAAAGGCGTTCCACGTCGCGGTACATTCTTGGCCAATAGTAGTGGGTCGAGAGCATGGCATATGTCTTCTCTCTTCCGAAGTGTCCCATAAGACCACCTCCATGTGACTCTTGCAAAAGCAATTTTCGAAGCGAAGACTCGGGAATACAAATCTTGTTAGCTTTAAACAAGTAGCCATCATGCAAATAGAAATCATCCACTCCTCGTTCAATGGAGCATTTCGCAAAAATTGGAGCAAAGAAAGAATCGGAAGTATAGAGTTCTTTGATCTCTTCGAGTCCCAAGACATGAAAATCCAAGCGAGTCAACAAAAGGGTGTTTTTGCGGGAAAGAGCATCCGCCACTACATTGTCCTTGCCCTTCTTGTATTTGATGACATACGGGAAGGACTCAATGAACTCAACCCATTTTGCATGACGTTTGTTCAAATTATGTTGGCTTTTCAAGTACTTCAAAGACTCATGGTCGGAGTGAATGATGAACTCTTTTGGCCAAAGATAGTGTTGCCAAACTTCAAGAACACGAACCAAAGCGTAGAGCTCCTTGTCATATATAGGATAGTTGAGGCGTGCGCCATCTAACTTCTCACTATAGTATGCCACGGGTTTGCCCTCTTGCATAAGAACACCACCAATACCAAGCCCACTTGCATCACACTCAATCTCAAAAGTTTTGGCAAAATTTGGAAGAACAAGAAGGGGAGCTTCGGTAAGGCGTTTCTTCAACTCATCAAAAGCATTTTGTTGGGCTTTTCCCCAAACAAACGGGACATTCTTCTTGGTAAGCTCATTCAAAGGGCAAGCAATGGTGCTAAAATCTTTCACAAAGCGGCGATAAAACCAGGCAAGGCCATGAAAACTTCGGACTTGGCCACCATTTGTAGGAGTAGGCCAATTATGGATGGCCTCTACCTTGGAAGAATCAACTTCAATTCCATTAGCGGAAACCACAAAGCCAAGGAAAACCAATTTGTTTTGAGCAAAGGTGCATTTGGGGAGGTTAGCATAAAGCTTTTCATGACGCAAGATGCACAAGACTTCTCTCACATGTTGCACATGGTCCTCGAGGTTTTTGCTATAAATGAGAATATCATCGAAATAGACAACCACACTCTTGCCAATGAGAGGACGCAAGATGTGATTCATGAGGCGCATGAAAGTTGATGGGGCATTGGATAGACCGAATGGCATAACAAGCCATTCATATAGACCAAGTTTGGTCTTGAATGCCGTTTTCCATTCATCACCAATAGCCATGCGGATTTGGTGGTAGCCACTACGCAAATCAATTTTAGAGAAAATGGTGGCACCACTAAGTTCATCAAGCATGTCATCTAAACGCGGAATGGGATGGCGGTAACGGACGGTAATGGCATTGATGGGGCGACAATCCATACACATCCGTTGCGTCTCATCCGGTTTAGGCACAAGAATCACGGGAACCGCACAAGGGGAAAGGCTTTCTCGAACGTACCCTTTAGCGAGGAGGTCTTGTATTTGGCGTTGGATCTCCTTTGTCTCTTCGGGGTTTGTGCGGTAGGCGGCGCGGTTTGGAAGCGGAGCGCCGGGTATGAGGTCGATGCGGTGCTCGATGCCTCGAAGCGGTGGTAGTCCATGCGGGAGCTCGTCGGGGAAGACATCTTGGAACTCCTTCAAAATAGACAACAAAGACGAAGGAATTGTGGTTAAGTCGTTAGTCTCGGAGGATGGTCCCTTGCAAATGAGGACGTAGTGCAATATGGTGGATGGGTTTGCTTGCACTTCTTTCCACTCGCTTTTGGTGGCTAGGAGGACACTCTTTCGCTCACTCATATATGGCTTGTGGCGCTCACTCTCCATTTGGTGGGTCGCTCCCTCACCTCTCAACTCACTATGGTGGGAGTGGTGTTGTGCCCTCGCTAGAGCCTTCGCATTGTCGGCGATGATTTGACTAGGAGTCATGGGGCGCAACTCGAACTTCTTGTCGTTGACCTTGAAGGTGTATGTGTTGGAGAGTCCATCATGTATAGCCTTCTTGTCATATTGCCAAGGGCGGCCAAGCAACATGTGGCACACCGTCATGGGTACCACGTCACACTCAATAGTGTCCTCATAAGGTCCAATCTTGAAATTGACGGTGACGGTATGTTGTATCTTGACGTTGCCCTTGTCACTCAACCATTGGATATGGTAAGGGTGAGGATGCTTGCGGAGGTTGAGGTGGAGCTTCTCACATAACTCGGTGCTTGCAAGGTTATGGCAACTTCCACCGTCTATGATGACCTTGATCGACTTGCCACCAATTCCGGCACGGGTTTGGAAGATGTTGCACCGTTGTTCTTCCACATCATGAGGTTGCGTAGTTAGCACCCTTGTGACCACAAGTGAGGGACTTGGGTCATGCTCACATAGGAGAGGATCTTCTCCACTTTCTTGCTCATAAGCTTCTTCACTTTCCACGGCGGCTTGCACAAGGGCTTCATATTCATCCTCATCAAGCGTCTCGATATCACCATTCTCCATAGTGATCATGACCTTGGTGTTCTTGCACTCAAAAGATTTGTGACCTTGGGTGCCACACTTGAAGCAAGTGACACTAGAGGGTCCCGTGGATGCCTTAGAAGAGGCGGTGGAGGAGACCGTTTGCTTCATGCGACTTTGGATAGTCGGCTTCTTGAATGTTGTGGAGGACACGTCGGCCTTGGCACTTGTAGTATGAGGAGTTGATGTAGTAGAAGGAGTCGATGTAGCGAGCTTGGAGGAGAAGTAGGTCTTGGCCTTGGAGTACTTGATGTCCTCAATCACTTGGCGCTCGGCCTTGGTTGCTTGATGGACCAATTCAACCATGTTGGAGTAAGGTTGGAACTCCACAATTCGCTTGATGGGATAGTTGAGGCCATTGAAGAAGCGAGCAATGGTTTGGTCATCGGACTCTTGGATGTTTGCTCTCATCATAGTGAGCTCCATTTCCTTGTAGAACTCCTCGACGGTCTTGGTACCTTTCTTCAACTTTTGGAGCTTGTTGAAGAGGTCGGTCATGTAGTGCGTGGGGACAAAGCGAGCATGCATCTCTTTCTTCATGTCTTCCCAAGTTGCAATTGGAGGTTCTCCCTTCTCTTCTCGAAGAGTGAGGACTTGCTCCCACCAAGTGTTTGCGTAGTCCTCGAACTCAAGCGACGCCATAGCCACCTTCTTGGCACCGGAGTAGTTGTGGATGCGGAATATCTTGTCCACTTTGAGTGCCCATGAGAGGTAGGCCTCGGCATCTTCTTCACCCTTGAACTTTGGCATGGTGAACTTGAGGCGTCCAAACATGTTCTCTTCATCCTCCAAGTTTCTTCTACGAGGAGGGGCACCTTCATCTCTTGCGGCTTGAGGAGGAATAGGAGGTCTTCTACGGCCAACCATAGCATTGGGTTGGTGTTGGAGGTGCACACTTGCTTCACTTGGTTCACGGTGAGGTTGTGGTTGAAGATCTTGACGAGGTTGTTGAAGATCTTGACGAGGTGGTTGGCGACGCCCAAAGATGGCCCTCTCATCTTGCTCATGTGGTGGTTCTCCTCTTCCACGTTGGTCATGGCGAGGATGATTGCGAAGATCACGCCTCGGTTGGTCTTGATGTTCATGGCCTTGAGCTTCACCATGTGGCTCCATGTTGTGGAAGACGTTGTCATGTGGGTGGCCGTCACGCCCATGGTGGGCATGGCCATCCGGTTGAGGACGATCTTGTGGAGGACGTTCATGAGGACGAGCATGGCGATGTATTTCTCCTCGCCTAGAGTTGGAGCGAGAGTCTTCATGACGAGCATGTGAGCGATGCGGTCGATGATGGTCTTCATGCCTTGAGGAGGAGCTTGAGGACGAACGGTGGCCATGAGAGTAGTAATCTTGTGATGAGCTTGAGGATGATGAAGTAGAGCGGTGTCGACGATGACGACCCAAGTTGGTGATGGCGCGCTCGAGGCTATCCATGCGCCGCTCCATGTTCGCATCATTGGCCGCCATTTGACCATTCAAGTTGTCCGTAGCTTCGCGAAGGAGAGCCAAGTCTTGGTTCACAACGGAGAAGTTGTGTGCCACTTCATCGTATTGCTCATCGATGCGCGTCTCGAAGAGGGTGAGTTGCTCCTTGAACTCTTGGCGTTGCGTCCATAGGTTGTGTTGAGTAGCCAACCTCTCGGTGTTGCGGAGGATCTCTCCCTCCCTTGCTTCATCTCCGCTCCTATCCATGATACAAAGACAAGCACTAGGTTGTGTATGTTAGTGGAAGGAGACTACCTCGCACTCTTACCAAGGTAAGATAGTATTGAGGCAATCCACCAAGCCGAAAGCAAGATCAAGTGTATCGGGAACACACGCAAAACCACACGCAAAAGCTAGCAAATATGGTGTTAGGCGAGTGTTGTGGAAAGCCAAAAGACAAATCCAAGATCGAGTATGTTGTTAAGAGTGGTGGAAATCCGAAAATCCAAGTGTTGTTGCGAAGACCACTATAAACACGGAAAAAGGATGTGGAACACACACACGAGATAAATGGGGTTAGTGCAACCAAAAGTGAGCGGAAAATTGTATGTGCGGATGCTCGGTGTCACACTAACACAAGGAGAGTCAAAGCTTTGGTTGCAAAGGAAGAGACAACTAGATTCACACGCGGCCTCTCTTCTCGTATCTCTCTTTGCTTAAAAGCTTTTTCTCTTTTGTATATGTTGGCACTTGCACTCGTTGTATCTTTGGTGGCACGTGGACACTTTGTATGTATGGGCGTATGGATGTATGGATGTATGGATGTATCGATGTATGGTGCTACTCGCACTCTTTTTTGTGTTTTGGGGCTTTTTGACGCACTATGTTAGCGTTAGCCTCGCTTTTGCTATCTTGCCACACGAGTGTTTGCTTGGGTGCCTTACTCAACGCTACACACACACCTCACAATGCGGGGCCACGTGCAATGTCTCGCAACACTTAGACAAGCAATGCTCAATGGGATAGATCGCAAAAGGAAGAGGGGTTACAAGGTGACAGCTGCAAGTTATACCTGCGATGGTGGTGGTGGTGGTGGTGGTGGTGGAGATCGCCGGATGTCGAGGTCGAAGGAGGCGTTGCGTCGCCCGGTCGGAGGCCCGGTCGGACCGGCTCCTGGACCGGCTTGCCCGGTTTGACGCCCGGTTGACCGGGTGCTGGGCCGGCTCGGCCGGTCGAGGGCCCGGTTGACCGGCTGCTCAACCGGATTTCGCGGGATGAGCTTTCTCTCTCCTGTTCTTCACGAAAACCAAGCCAAATCGACCAAATCGAAGGGAAACGATGGAATTGAGGCTCAAAGTTGGGGAAATAGTAGATCAAGCACAACAACTCCAAATCCACGGACCAAAACCACTCAAAACGCAACCAAATCACAGATCGGTCAAGAGGCAATTTGGGGCTATTTTTTGGGAATTTTTTTTTTTGGAAAATTTTCTAGGGACGAAATTGGGTGGGTGGAGGGTCAAATCCGCGGAAACCAAAGGCTGCTGATACCATATGATGAGGTCTAAGATCCCGTGTGTGGCCCGATCTTGCGGATTGACGTCGAAACCAAAGGGGAGATGGGAAAACGCGAGGAACACGAAGAACACGGTGATGAACACGAGGAACCCCGAGACTCACGCACGCACACCAACCCGATACACCCGATGCTTACCTCCGTGGCTCGATGGACCACGCCAATAGAATCTCCGTGGAAGAGACACGCGGTAGAATTCCCCGGAGAGAGATTGGGATTGGAGAGGAAGAGCTTGGGGAAGGAGAGAGAGTAACAAGTACTAGAATCTCCTTCAACAAGATCTAAGTCAACAACCAAGGTGCCTTGATTACAGAGGGATGATACCCAAGGGAGACTAAGCTCAAAGTTAGGGTTTGAGTTCAAAACAAGTCTAAAGAGCTAATGAGGGGTTCCAGCTACTTATATAGGCACACACAGCCGGCAAGGGCGAACAGGTACGCAAAAGGATAAGTTAAGGCAGTTGGGTGGGGCACTGTCGTCGGGTCCGGTTTGGGATCCGGTCGGACCGGGCACTGGGACCGGGCTGTCCGGTCATGGGTCCGGCTCGGCCGGGCTCGTGACCGGGCGGTCCGGTCATGGGTCCGGTCGACCGGGTCCTGGACCGACCGGCGTCCGTCTCTTCCTTGGAGCGCTTCGAGCGACGTCGTCTTCGGCTCCATGATCATCTTCATGTCCAGCTGCTTCTCTCCCTCCCTTGGTCTTGGCGCCTCCTCCTCTCCGAGGTCTTGATGCGGCTTGTACCTAATGACACATAGCACGTCGGCATGAGGTAGCAATCCATCCAAAGGGGTACCAAGATCAAGGGTAGTGAGGAGCGAGTTCACCTCATCATGTAGAGCCTTGGCTCGGGCTCGTGTCATTGGTCCACTTGGGGGGACTTGTTGGTCTTGGTGTGGAGGTGACCGAAGGCCACCCCGCATCAATTATCATAGGGACATAAGTCAAGATGCTCAAACACACATAGCATGCATGGAGCAGATGCTCCAAAGGGATTATTCATCACTTGGTATATAGACCAAGTGATGCTGGCAAAAGAGAGGCCAATCAAGAACCAAGTAAATCCAAGTAAGTGATAGATATGCCTAAACAAGCAACAACACATAGCATATCCCGACTAACCGGATGAGACAAGTCTTGGTAGCCAAGCTGAATCACCTAGCACCACCTAGCCTTTTAAAACCATCGAAACAGTCCTTTTTCTTCAAAGGATACCACAGTGGCATTCATTTACATGATCCCCTACCGTGGATATCTCTATTTTCATCAAAGCCAACACAAGAAATAGAAATTTATCATTACTCGGTTGAGTTCAAAACAAAGTCTGGGGTACCATAAGGGATTATTCATCACTTGGTAGTAACCATCATAAGCATTCCGTTTAAATCACACATTTTAGTATATGTTCTTATCCAAGTTTTTGCCTCAGCCTTTGCATCATTGGCTGAGCTAAGACATCAAGCTTCTGGCCAGGGAGCATTCTTTATTTTTAGGGAACTATATGAACTATATGCACATGATCCAGTAAGCATCCCCACTAATCGAGCATTATAAGCATACCATAAGCTCACAAGAATCCATCAAGTAAATCATCGAGGGTCCAAAAAACTTGGGGTCCGGAAAACTAATCCCAACGAGAGAATTACTTGGGGTCCAGAAAACTAATCCCGGGCCAACCAAGAGCAACTATAAATATGTATGTATACAAGCCCACCGAGTAGCATTTCATGCATTTAAATTCCTATGAACCAGCTTAACCTCACCGAGCACAACAAGCATTTAAATGAACAAGTAGCATCAAATTCCTATGAAGCCATCAAGAAAATTGTTAACAGTTAACCTCACTCGAGCACAACAAATGAACCGAGTAGTAATAAGCCATCAAGATTAACGAGTTAACCTCACCGAGCACAACAAATGAACCGAGTAGCATCAAATGAACCAACCGAGTAGCAATGCATCACTAGCAAGCAATGCATCCGGAGCCAACAAATGAACCGAGTAGCATCAAGATTAACGACTAAGCATCACTAGCAGCAATGCATCCAGAGCCAACCGAGCGAGCATTTCGTCGAGCACGTTGTGCTCGCGCGGGAGGAAGAGGGAGGGGAGGGGAGGGAGCTTACCGACGATTTGGAGAGTTGTGGAGGAGCTCACCGACGACGACGGCAGGGGTGGAGGTCGCGGCGGCTCTTCCACCTTGACGCGGCGGCGGCTCCTCCACCTTGACGCCGCGCCGGCCCCTCCTCCTCCACGCCGCGGCGGCTTGTGCTGCCGGTGGCGGGGATGGGTGGAGCGTGGCGGCATCCGGCCCTCGCGGAGGAAGGCGGCGGCGGCGGCGGCGGCGACGGCATCGCTCGCCATGGAAGCCGGCGGCGCGGGGAGAGAGGGGAGAGAGGGGAGAGGAACTTCGTGGCGAGGGAGGGGTACGGCCTTGATATAGGACACGTTATTTCGTGGCGCACCGAGACAAGTGCGCCACGAGAAAACATTATTTCTGTGGCGCACCGAGGCCAGTGCGCCACAGAATACGTTATTTCTGTGGCGCACCAGGTGCAGTGCGCCGTAGAAAAGGTAAAACCAATGGTTGGGCGTGACAGGATGTGGGCCCCACCAAGTTTTTGTGGCGCACGGTTTAGTAGTGCGCCACAAAATTAAGCTATTTCTGTGGCGCACCGAGCTTGGTGCGCCACAAAATAAGTTTCTGTGGCGCACTCAAAACGGTGCGCCACAGAACTAAGCTTCGCCTATAAGGGTTTTTCTACTAGTGAAAGCATATGGTAGAGAATAAGAGTTAACCATAATGCAAATAGAGATTCTTGAGAGCTTCAATTAGTCACACCAACATGCAAGGCAATGAATGGCATAACATGAAGCACATGATTTCCAAAGAGTATATAGAGCTAGCAACACAATGTGGAAAACCATGCCAAGAATACCTCTCACAAACAAAATCCAAGAGAATAGCAATAAGAGCATTTTGGGCAAAGTGGGATTTGTTTGAGCAAACATGTCACATAGGAACAAGATAATCTATCATATCAATTCTATGTGACACAACCTCAAGTGTTCACATTTTCTAGGCTTGTAAGATGCACAAAGCATAATACTCCCCCATAATGTGATGAAGACATTTTTCATGCAAGAGGCAAATAAGAACAAAGTGAGATAATTAATGGACATTATAGAATTTTAATTCATCATGTCGCACATTTTAGGATTGTGAAGTGCACAAAGCATATCACTCCCCCAAAATGGGATAGTCCACTAATTTCTCACATGAGCCAACAACTAAGATATCAATAAGATGCAATAGGCTCAACAAACAACAATTGTACATGATGTGCCACCCAACATATATAAGCATGGAAGCAAGATAAGCAAGTAGGAAGCACAACATACACAACCACATGCAAGGTACAAAATCAACACATGTGAAAGGGGAGCGAGTAACTTTCAATGTAAAGGAGTTGAGGACTTGTTACCGCAAGGAGGTGCATGGGTAAAGGATGAAAGGGATACAACTTGACTTGAGGAAATGAGAATGATGAAGATCCCCCAAGTCTTCATGAACTAGTCAAGCCTCCATGCCCTCCACTTGTACCTATTGATCAAGTTTTGGCTTGTTGGTCCCCAACTAAGTTGGGTCCTAAGAAGTTAGTCACAATAGGCTTGGCAACCCAAATGGTTCTTCTTGCGAAACCACTTTGAGTGCCAACATATTTGGCAAACACATCGCCAACCTTATCCTTATGTAGAGAGTAAGCACAATGGATCAAGATAGGGTTGGATGAGTTACCACTAGTGCAAAAGGAGGCGATGTGGCCCTTCTCACGGCATATGTAGCATCTTCTTCTCCTCTCCTTCTTCTCACTTGATTTCTCCGCAACGGGAGCCTTGGCTTGATCCTTCTCGGGTAGCGGCCCTTCTTCAAGTTGAGGTAGACCTTGAGATTGGCCTTGAGGTAGACCATGAGCTCCATCTTGAGGCCGCTTCACTTGTTTCTTTACGCCAAGTGGCTTCTTCTTCAAGGGGCACAATCTAACATGATGCCCTTCAATCTTGCACTTGAAGCACACAATCTTGGCGGGGTTCTTCACATGCCCTTGGCCCTTCTTCCGCTTGTGCAAGGTGGACTTGTTCTTGTTGTTGGAGTTGAATCCAAGTCCACACTTGTCATTGGGGAATTGCTTCCCCTCATGACCCTTTACCAAGTCCTTCCTTAAAGAAGTAACTTGGGCCTCGAGCTCTTCGATTTCCCCTACATGGTTAGTAACAACACAAGTACTAGAGGAAGTGGAAGCTTTATTGTTAGAGCAACAAGGCAAGGTATGTAATTCACCACAAGATATAGCAATAGCATGGGTGGGTGATTTACTAGCACTAGCACATGGAATTGTAGAACAAGGCATAGAAGGTAGTTCACCACAAGATAAGTCAATAGTATGAGTGGGTGAACAAGAAGCACTAGCACATGGCAAAATAGCATTTTGAGAGGTGGTGCTAGTACTCACATGAGGCACACAAGATTTTACCTTTGTCATGATAGCCTCATGGGCTAACTTTAGCAAATTATGAGAGACTAGAAGATCATCATGGGAGCTAGAAAGCTTTCCATAGTTCTCTTCCAATTTCTCATAATTGCTTGTTAGCAAAGCAAGTTGAGCCCTTAGCTCAACATTCTCCTTCAAGATGGAAGCTTCACAAGAGGTAGAGTTAGTAGCACAAGCATTATCAATTATAGCACAAGGAGAAGGCAACTTAGCAAGCTCTATTAGGTTAAGAGCCTTAAATTGCTCATGTGACTCGGTGAGTTTGATGAGCTCACTTTCAATAGCCCTAGAGCTACCTTTGAGAAGCTCAAAATCCTCAAGGAGTTTATCACGAGCAATTTCTAGCTCAACAATTTTAGTTCGACGTTCTTGTGCCACCTCTAAAGCACTATCACGAGATCCCCTTTCCATAAGTATCCTTATAGCAAAGTTCTCTTCAAGAGTTTCATTGGTGGTTTGTTGTTCTTTAAGAGCTTCTTTAAGAGTTGCAATCTCAATTGCATCCTCGCGCTCATACTCTTCCTTTTTCTCAATAAGTTTCGTGCTCTTAATGGAAAAATTGAAGATTCTCATGAAGTTAGAGCGAACAAGTTTCTTCTTAGGAAGAGCATGATAAACCGACTCTCCCAACTTGTTTAAGGAAGCAACATTAAGTCCTTCCATATCATCATCCTCATCATCACTAGATAGATAGGGTTCCAAGGAAGGAGATACCTTAGAAGCCTTAGCCATAAGGCAAGTGTAGGAACCGTGCGATGATGAAGAAGATGAAGTCCTTGAAGCTGCATCCAAGATCTTGTCTTGGCCCATAGTATCTTCGGTTTCCTCTACATTGTTAGTCACACAAGTACTAGAGGAAAGCAAAGTATCTTCATTATGGCAACAAGACAAGAGAAGCATATCATCATGGGATGAAGATATGCAAGGACTATCAACACTAGCGTATAAATGATTTATAGTGCTACAAGTGTTAAAGTCCAAAGATGAGACATTGCAATGGGATATAGATGAAGAATCATCAAGAGAGCGCTCACCATCAACAATGCAATGTTCATCACCACTCACCATACCATTACCTTGTGTCTTACCACACATTGGTGAAGTGGAAGGAGCGTGATCATCCTCAATGGTCTTGGATCCACCATATGTATCTCGAACCTTTGTCCAAACCTCATGAGCACTCCGGAAGGGCGCAATGGAGGAAATCACTACATGACTCACAACACGGCAAAGGACTTTAGTAGCTTGAGCATCTAGATAAGAGTTTTTCTTCTCCTCAAAAGTTGGATTTTGTGGATCCTTAGGAGGAGAAAAACCCATATCAAGAATTCGCTCCACATGAGGGTGCATGTCCCTAAAATAATCAAGCATGTAGAATTTCCAAGCATCATAATTAGTGCCATCAAATGTATAGGAAGAAATGTGCACTAATCCTCTAGCCGACGTCATACTCTCTAGGCGGTGAAGCCCAACAAGATAAGAGAGCCCTAGCTCTGATACCAGTTGAATGTACTAGGACGTCGCCTAGAGGGGGGTGAATAGGCGGTGAATAAAAACTTCTACTTGAGAGCTAAACTAGGCGGAATAAAACTACTCATGTGTTTACTAGTTTAGCTCAAGGGCTATCAACTAGGGGTTTGCCTAAGTGCTCCAACAACCTATGCTAGCATGATGAGCAACAAGATGATAACAAGATAAGCATAGCATCAAGCATGATAGATATCACAATGTAAAGCGCATAGGTAAAGGAGCTCGGGTTGAGAAGTAACCGGTGCACGAGGAGACGACGATGTATCCCGAAGTTCACACCCAAGGGTGCTACGTCTCCGTTGGAGCGGTGTGGAGGCACGAGGCACTCCAAGAAGCCAATTAGGGCCACCATATTCTCCTCGAGCCTTTCCACCAAAGGAAAGCCTCGATCCACTAAGGGACCCTTGAGGGTGGTCACCGAACCCGTACAAGCTTGGGCAAACACCCAAGTATCAAGCTTGAGGCAACTCCACAACACGGAGGCTCTCAAGTACACGGCCACAAGAGGCAACACACACCACCAAGGAAACACACTCCACCTAGGATGCTAATGCGCCACAAGAGGCTAACACACTCCACCAAGGAAACCAACTCCACAAAGGCCACAACGCCACAAAGGTCACCACGCCACAAAGACGATAAGACCACTAAGGCTACAAGGCCACAAAGGATACAACACCACAAAGGCAACAACGCCACAAAGGCCACCACGCCAGAAAGACGATAAGACCACTAAGGCAAGAACACCACTAAGGTAACAAGGCCACTACGGCAAGAACACCACTAAGGTAACAAGGCCACTAAGGCAAGAACACCACTAAGGTAACATGCCTTCTACGAGATCGAAACCCCGGAGAGAACCCAAACCGATGCACCTAATGCAATGGCTAAGAACACCACTAAGATGCCCAAGTTCTTCTCTCCCAAATTCCAACAAAGCTACACAAGCTATTGGGGGAATAATGGAGGAAGAACAAAGAGTGGAGAAACACCAAGAAACTCCAAGATCTAGATCTAGCAAGATCCCCTCACTTGGAGAGGGATTCAATTGGTGAAGCTCTAGATCTAGATCTCCTCTCTCCTTTCCCCCAAAAATATGCAACAAATAGTGGGGGATCAAGAGGAGGAAGCAAGAACCCAAGGTCAACAATGGAGGAGAGAGAATGGAGGGGAAGGGTCATTTGGGCCGGAGGTAGAAGAGAGGTATAAATAGGGGACCCAAAATATAGCTGTTGGGGCTGAGAAAAACGGTCAGATTCGCGCAAAGAGGTACTACCGCTTTTCCCCAAAAAGTCAGATCTGAAAATCGGGTCAAAACCGGAAGTACCGCTGTCTGGGGCGGTACTACCGCTTGGTGCAAAACTGAAGCAAATCAGAGACATACGCGCGCGCAAGAGAGAGGAGCAGTGGCAGAGCAGCAGCGCAACAGCGGGAACGGCAGGCGCGCGCGCAACGAGTGGGTGGGGCTAGCGGCAGCATGCAGCGCAGCAGGCGCGCGCGCGGCAGCAGGAAGCGCGCGGGAGCCGTACGACTCGAGCGACGAGGTGGGCGCGCGGGTCAACACCCGTGGCCACGCGAGCGGGATCGAGCGCCCCTAGCTCTCCCGCGTCGAGCGCGTGCGGGCGGGAATGGAGCGAGCGGCGCAGCTTGCTGGGCTGGCGTGGTGCGGTGGTGGGCCTGGCGCGGGGTGGAGCAGAGGCGTGCGGTGGAGGCTGCCTGGGAGCAGATCTGGAAGAAGGCCTGGGCGGTATTACCGGCCCAGTACCGGCCTGGTACCGTAATTGAATTACGGTACTACCGGCCTGGTACCGGCCCGGTACCGCTTTGGATCCAGTAAGTCTGGGAGGGCTGTGCGGAAGTTGGGCCGGTACCGCACGTGGTAGTACCGGCCGGCCCAAAAACGTTTTCCTTTTCTTTTTCAAATAGACGCATACGGAAAACGCAATATCTTGAGCTAGGAAGATCGGAATGACATGAAACCAATTTTGTTGGAAAGAGGGCGACAAGAGCTATCACTACACAAGGTGAAAACATGGAAAAGAGTGAGCGATGATTTTCTCATGGTCATAGAGGTGTAACCTCTCAATACGGTATATCGGGAAAATCATCACCCTCGCACATGCAACATGCGATGCAACCGGAATCCGTTTCATGGATAAGAACCAAGAAGAACCAAGAAACACGATGCAATGCATGCAAGGTTTGAGCTCTCTCCGATGATGCGACCCACTATCCTATCGAGCACAAACCTTGTCCTCGCGCGTTCCTCTCGAGTCGGCAAGCTCCGTCTTCACCCTCTTCATCATTGTCCATGCCACCGTCTTCCTTCATCTTGTACGCACACCACCGTCTTCATCCATCTTCAACGCCGTCTTCTCTCTTC
This sequence comes from Lolium rigidum, assembly GCF_022539505.1. NCBI lineage: Eukaryota > Viridiplantae > Streptophyta > Magnoliopsida > Poales > Poaceae > Lolium > Lolium rigidum. Next base: position 92,466,545 of record NC_061512.1, on the reverse strand, counting down.
ATCTTCAACACCGTCTTCGTCTCTCTTCAACACCATCTTCATCATTGTACTCCGTCTTCTCCATCTTGCAACCTTGAGTCCAACATGGCTATGGACTTGACCTAATATTGATTCTCAATGCAACCATTAGTCCATAGGGATTGTCATCAATTACCAAAACCACACATGGGGTAATGGACATGTTCTTTCAATCTCCCCCATTTTGGTAATTGATGACAATCTCTTTGAGAGGGTTTAAATATGGAATTTAGCGAACAACCCCAAGTTGAATATTTAGAACAAACTCCCCCATAATATATGCATGTGTGAATGAACTTTAATTTCATTGCATATACCGGTAATTAAAGCCTAGCGGAGTATCCTCTAAATATTCAACCATGCAAAGCAACAAATGCAAGGCATGAAAGGCAAATGCTTAAGAACCAACAAAAGCAATTCCCTTAAACCCTCCAAACTTCTCCCCCATTGGCATCGATTGCCAAAATGGACGAAAGGTTTGGAAGGCCAATATAGTGAGCGTTCCTCCATAAGTTTTGCATTTCTCATAATTGTGAGTGAAATCAAATGCACATATTCAAATGACGAATATTCGGAGGAAATTAAACTATATTGAGGATCAAAGATTGCAAGAGAATAAGAAGGTGAGAAAGCTCCAACAAATGAAGCAAGCAATCCAATGACCCAAAAAGAAACACAAGCTTAATAAGAAGCAAGTAAAACAAAGCTTGTGCCAAAATCAAGTATGAGTGCGTGAAGATGCAAATAGGATAAAGTGAGCACTCATAATATTCTTTGTGGAGCCACCAAAGAGATGAACAAGAATAAAGGAATGGACTCCAACAAAGATGGATATCTAAAGAAAATGTATCATCTCTCATGTATATAGCTAGGTTTCTCTAAGTGGACAACATCACAAAGATATTTATCCATCAATAAACATGCACACACAAGATAGATACAAGAGAATAAGAGTAAGATATCCAAGGTGAAGTAATACAATATACCAATGAGATATTTGCTTTATAGCACGGCCAAAGGCTCATATTTATCTCATTGTACATTGAAAAACTTCAACCCACAAGGAAAATTCTTGTCAAGAAATAAATCAATTAAGCACACGAGCCAAGTGTGAGGGTGATCCAAGGACATACCACATAATATGTAATCAATTATCCAAGGACAAGAGATTTATAGGAAATATTTCCTTATGGTGAATTGAGGTTATGTCCATGATCATCTTCACAAGAAACAAAGCATATGGTAGAGAATAAGAGTTAACCATAATGCAAATAGAGATTCTTGAGAGCTTCAATTAGTCACACCAACATGCAAGGCAATGAATGGCATAACATGAAGCACATGATTTTCCAAAGAGTATATAGAGCTAGCAACACAATGTGGAAAACCATGCCAAGAATACCTCTCACAAACAAAATCCAAGAGAATAGCAATAAGAGCATTTTGGGCAAAGTGGGATTTGTTTGAGCAAACATGTCACATAGGAACAAGATAATCTATCATATCAATTCTATGTGCCACAACCTCAAGTGTTCACATTTTCTAGGCTTGTAAGATGCACAAAGCATAATACTCCCCCATAATGTGATGAAGACATTTTTCATGCAAGAGGCAAATAAGAACAAAGTGAGATAATTAATGGACATTATAGAATTTTAATTCATCATGTCGCACATTTTAGGATTGTGAAGTGCACAAAGCATATCACTCCCCCAAAATGGGATAGTCCACTAATTTCTCACATGAGCCAACAACTAAGATATCAATAAGATGCAATAGGCTCAACAAACAACAATTGTACATGATGTGCCACCCAACATATATAAGCATGGAAGCAAGATAAGCAAGTAGGAAGCACAACATACACAACCACATGCAAGGTACAAAACCAACACATGTGAAAGGGGAGCGAGTAACTTTCAATGTAAAGGAGTTGAGGACTTGTTACCGCAAGGAGGTGCATGGGTAAAGGATGAAAGGGATACAACTTGACTTGAGGAAATGAGAATGATGAAGATCCCCCAAGTCTTCATGAACTAGTCAAGCCTCCATGCCCTCCACTTGTACCTATTGATCAAGTTTTGGCTTGTTGGTCCCCAACTAAGTTGGGTCCTAAGAAGTTAGTCACAATAGGCTTGGCAACCCAAATGGTTCTTCTTGCGAAACCACTTTGAGTGCCCACATATTTGGCAAACACATCGCCAACCTTATCCTTATGTAGAGAGTAAGCACCATGGATCAAGATAGGGTTGGATGAGTTACCACTAGTGCAAAAGGAGGAGATGTGGACCTTCTCACGACATATGTAGCATCTTCTTCTCCTCTCCTTCTTCTCACTTGATTTCTCCGCAACGGGAGCCTTGGCTTGATCCTTCTCGGGTAGCGGCCCTTCTTCAAGTTGAGGTAGACCTTGAGATTGGCCTTGAGGTAGACCATGAGCTCCATCTTGAGGCCGCTTCCCTTTGTTTCTTTACGCCAAGTGGCTTCTTCTTCAAGGGGCACAATCTAACATGATGTCCTTCAATCTTGCACTTGAAGCACACAATCTTGGCGGGGTTCTTCACATGCCCTTGGCCCTTCTTCCGCTTGTGCAAGGTAGACTTGTTCTTGTTGTTGTTTTTGAATCCATGTCCACACTTGTCATTGGGGAATTGCTTCCCCTCATGACCCTTTACCAAGTCCTTCCTTAAAGAAGTAACTTGGGCCTCGAGCTCTTCGATTTCCCCTACATGGTTAGTAACAACACAAGTACTAGAGGAAGTGGAAGCTTTATTGTTAGAGCAACAAGGCAAGGTATGTAATTCACCACAAGATATAGCAATAGCATGGATGGGTGATTTACTAGCACTAGCACAGGGAATTGTAGAACAAGGCATAGAAGGTAGTTCACCACAAGATAAGTCAATAGTATGAGTGGGTGAACAAGAAGCACTAGCACATGGCAAAATAGCATTTTGAGAGGTAGTGCTAGTACTCACATGAGGCACACAAGATTTTACCTTTGTCATGATAGCCTCATGGGCTAACTTTAGCAAATTATGAGAGACTAGAAGATCATCATGGGAGCTAGAAAGCTTTCCATAGTTCTCTTCCAATTTCTCATAATTGCTTGTTAGCAAAGCAAGTTGAGCCCTTAGCTCAACATTCTCCTTCAAGATGGAAGCTTCACAAGAGGTAGAGTTAGTAGCACAAGCATTATCAATTATAGCACAAGGAGAAGGCAACTTAGCAAGCTCTATTAGGTTAAGAGCCTTAAATTGCTCATGTGACTCGGTGAGTTTGATGAGCTCACTCTCAATAGCCCTAGAGCTACCTTTGAGAATCTCAAAATCCTCAAGGAGTTTATCACGAGCAATTTCTAGCTCAACAATTTTAGTTCGACGTTCTTGTGCCACCTCTAAAGCACTATCACGAGATCCCCTTTCCATAAGTATCCTTATAGCAAAGTTCTCTTCAAGGGTCTGTTCGGTTCTGGAACTAGCTGGAATGGAACGGAACCGTTCCGCACCTGGAACTGATTCTAGTGTTCGGTTTTGCACTGGAATGGAACACACTCATTCCTCAGCAGGGAATATTCCCACGAGATGCGGAATACACCCATCCCTCCAATTCGGCCGGACGAGGTGGAACCGGTCGCTCTTAGCGCTAATTCCTCTCTCTCCCCTGGCATAACCTCTCTCTCTCGTCTACCTCTCCACCCCACCCCCGATTTGCTCTCCTCCAGGCGGCAACGGCGGCCATGGCCGGGCCAGGCACAACACGGCCAGGGGCAGCGGCGGCCACGGCCGGCCAGGCGCAGCCCTCCTCCCTGCTCCTCCGTGCTCGCGGCCAGGGGCTGCGGCGGCCACGGCCGGGCCAGGCGCAGCCCTCCTCACGGCTCCTCCGTGCTCGTGGCCAGGGGCGGCGGCGGCCAGAGGCGCGGCGGCGCGGCTGCCCGAGGAGCAGCGGCGTGGACCGAGGCGCGGCCAGCCTCCTCCATGCCCGCGCCCTTCCCCTGTGCTCGCGCCCCTCCTCCACGCTCGCGGCCCCTCCTCCGTCAACGCCAGGGCCCTCCCTGCCTCCATGCTCGCCACGGCGGGAGCCTCGGCCGGCCGGCCAGGCGCGGGGGCAGCAGGGCGGCGACCTCGGCCATGCGCGGATCCGTGGCCAAGCTTCATCCGATTTGGGGGAATTAGCTTAATTAAAAACATTTAGATTAAATTAGTCTCTAATCAATTGATGTCTAGGTTAATTAAAATCCATTCCATTCCACAAGTTCAAATTCAACCGAACACAACATATAGGATGGAGAGAATGGAATGGAATGGGATGGGATGGAACCATTCCATCCCATTCTAGTATATCCTAGAAACGAACTGATGCGGGGTGGCCTTCGGACACCTCCACACCAAGACCAACAAGTCCCCCAAGTGGACCAATGACTCGGGCTCGAGTCAAAGCTCTACATGATAAGGTGAACTCGCTCCTCACTACCCTCGATCTCGGTACCCCATTGGATGGAATGCTACCTCATGCCGATATGCTATGTGTCATTAGGTACAAGGAGCATAAAGACCCCGGAGAGGACGACACGCCATGGTCAAGGGAAGGAGAGGAGCAGCTGCTCAAGAAGATGTACATGGAGCTGGACCCGAAGTCGCCCGAAGAACGCAAGAAGGAGAAGACAACCGGCCAGTCCAGAATCCGGTTGACCGGCCTCCTGACCGGGCCACCCGGTCCACAACCGGCCTCCCGACCGGTGCCATCCGGGCGCCATCCCGGGGCCCCGGAACCCCGCCCGGTTGCCGCCCGGTCCAGGGCCCGGTCGGGACCGGCCTGTCCGGTCCCAGGTCCGGTCTGACCGGCCGCCCGACCGGCTCGCTCGACTAAAGACGCCTTTTCGGCCCGAACCGGTTTCACTTGTACCTTTTCGGCCCGTGTCGCCTTGTACCTCTATATAAGCACCCCGGACGTCCCCTTTACCTTTTTAGACATATTTTGAGCTTAAACCAACTTTGAGCTTAGTCTCCCTAGGGTTAGCATCCTTCTTGGACAAGCATCCCTCTGTAATCAAGGCCATCTTTGTTGTTGACTTGATATTGCTAAGTGAGATTCTAGTGCAAGTCACTCTCTCTCCCTTACCAATCTCTTCTCTCCAACACCAATCTCTCACCGGGAATTCTGCCACGAGCCTCTTCCTTGGTGATTCTATTGGCGTGGTCCATCGAGCCACGGAGGTAAGCATCGAGTGTATCGGGTTGGTGTGCGTGTGTGAGTACCGTGTTCCTCGTGTTCTTCGTGTTCCTCGCGCTCTCCCACCTTTTCCCCTTGATCCTAGGGTCAAATCGCGAGATCGGGCCAACCCCTAGATCTCAGATCTCATCATATGGTATCAGCAGCTCTTGGTTACCGCGATTTTGACCCTCCACCCACCCGATTTCGTTTCTAGAAATTTTTCCAAAAAATAGCCCTAAATTGCCTTTGGACGGATCTGCGATTTTGTTACGTTTTGAGTGGTTTTGGTCCGTGGATTCGGTGTTGTTGTGCTTGATCTACTATTTCCCCTACCTTTAGCCTCCTATCCCTTCGTTTCCCTTCGATTTGGTCGTTCGGTCTTGGTTTGGGGGAAGAACAGGAGAGAGAAACGCGCGACCCGGTTGAGCGCCGGTCGACCGGCCCCACGACCGGGCAGGCCAGCTCAGAAACCGGTTGACCGGCCCCCAGACCGGACCGGCCGGCCCAGGACCCGGTCCAACCGGCCTGTCGACCGGACGCCACTCCGACACCGCCCGACTTCGTTTTTCGGCAACCACCACCACCACCACCACCACCATCATCGCAGGTATAACTTGCAGATTTCCCTTGTAACCCTCTTCCTTTTGCGATCTATCCTATCGAGCATTGCTTGTTTAGTGTTGCGAGACATTACACGTGGCCCCGATTGTGAGGTGTGTGTGTAGTGTGGAGTAAATCATCCAAGCAAACACTCGTGTGGCAAGGTAGCAAAGGCGAGCTAACGCTAACATAGTGCGAGAAAAAGCCGCAAAAACACAAAAAGAGTGCAAGACGCACCATACATACAAAAGAGTGCAAGACGCACCATACATACAAAAGAGTGCAAGTGCCACCGTATACAAAAGAGTTACAAGCTTTTAAGCAAAAGAGAGAAGAGAAGAGAGGTCACGTGTGAATCTAGTTGTCTCTCCGTTTGCAACCAAAGCTTTGCCTCTCCTTGTGTTAGTGTGACACCGAGCACCCTTACATACACTTTTCCGCTCACTTTTGGTTGCACTAACCCCGCTTATCCCGTGTGTGTGTTCCACAACTTTTCCGTGTTTATAGTGATCTTCACATTGACATTTGGATTTTTGGACCTCACCCACTTTTGACAACATACTTGATCTTGGATTTGGTCTTTTGGCTTTCCACCATACCATCCTAACACCATATTTGCTAGCTTTTGCGTGTGGTTTTGCGTGTGTCCCCGATACACTTGATCTTGCTTTTGACTTGGTGGATTGCCTCAATACTATCTTACCTTGGTAAGAGTGTGAGGTAGTCTCCTTCCACTAACATACACAACATAGTTCTTGTCTTTACATCATGGATAGGAGCGGAGATGATGCAAGGGATGGAGAAGTCCTCCGCAACACCGAGAGGTTGGCTACTCAACACAACCTATGGATGCAACGCCAAGAGTTCAAGGAGCAGCTCACACTCTTCGAGACACGCATCGATGAGCAATACGATGAAGTGGCACACAACTTCTCCGTTGTGAACCAAGACTTGGCTCTCCTTCGTGAAGCTACGGACAACTTGAATGGCCAAATGGCGGCCAATGATGCGAACATGGAGCGGCGCATGGATAGCCTCGAGCGCGCCATCACCAACTTGGGTCGTCATCACCGACACCGCTCTACTTCATCATCATCAAGCTCGTCACAAGATTACTACTCTCATGGTCATCGTTCGTCCTCAAGCTCCTCCTCAAGGCATGAAGACCATCATCGACCTCATCGCCCACATGGTCGTCATGAAGACTCTCGCTCCAACTCTAGGCGAGGAGAAATCCATCGCCATGCTTGTCCACATGAACGACATCCACAAGATCGTCCTCAACCGGATCGCCATGCCCACCATGGGCGTGACGACCACCCCCACGACAACGTCTTCCACAACATGGAGCCACATGGTGATGCTCAAGGCCATGGACATCAAGAACAACCGAGGCGTGATCTCCGCAATCATCCTCGCCATGACCAACGTGGAAGAGGAGACCCGCAACATGATCAAGATGAGAGGGCCATCCTTGGGCGTCGTCAACCACCTCGTCAAGATCTTCAACAACATCATCATCGCGAACAAAGTGAAGCTAGTGTCCAACTTCAACGCCAACCCAATGTTATGGTTGGCCGCGGAAGACCTCCTATACCACCTCAAGCCGCAAGAGATGAAGGCATCTGTCCTCGCCGAAGAAATTTGGAGGATGAAGAGAACATGTATGGCAAGCTCAAGTTCAACATGCCCAAGTTCAAAGGTGAAGACGATGCCGAGGCCTACCTCTCATGGGCACTCAAGGTTGACAAGATATTCCGCATCCACAACTACTCCGGTGCCAACAAAGTGGCCATGGCGTCTCTTGAGTTTGAGGATTATGCAAACACTTGGTGGGAGCAAGTTCTCACTCTACGAGAAGAAAAGGGTGAACCTCCAATTGACACTTGGGAAGAGATGAAGGAAGAGATGCATGCTCGCTTTGTACCAACCCACTACGAGACCAACCTCTTCAACAAGGTCCAAAAGTTGAAGCAAGGTACCAAAACCGTCGAGGAGTTCTTCAAGGAGATGGAGTTGACTATGATGCGAGCTAACATACAAGAATCCGAGCAACAAACCATCGCTCGTTTCTTCAATGGCCTCAACTATCCCATCAAGCGAATTGTGGAGTTCCAACCTTACTCCAACATGGTTGAGTTGGTTCACCAAGCCTCCAAGGCCGAGCGCCAAGTGCATGAGGACATCAAGTACTCCAAGTCCAAGTCATACTTCGCCTCCAAGCTCGCGACAACAACACCTACAACAAGTGTCAAGCCTACCGCCTCTTCTACACCAACCAAGCAACCGTCTATCCAAAGTCGCATGAAGCAAACGGTGTCCTCTACCGCCTCCTCTAAGGCCTCTACGGGACCCTCTAATGTCACGTGCTTCAAGTGTGGCACCCAAGGTCACAAATCCTTTGAGTGCAAGAATACCAAGGTCATGATCACCATGGAGAATGGTGACATAGAGACGCTCGATGAAGATGAATATGAAGCTATGGTACAAGCCACCGTCGCAAATGAAGAAGCTTATGAGGAAGATAGTGGAGAAGACCCTCTCTTATGTGTGCATGACCCAAACCCTTCTCTTGTGGTCACAAGGGTGCTAACAACTCAACCTCAAGCCATGGAAGACCAACGGTGCAACATCTTCCAAACCCGTGCCGGTATTGGTGGCAAGTCAATCAAGGTCATCATCGACGGGGGAAGTTGCCACAACCTCGCAAGCACCGAATTGTGTGAGAAGCTCAACCTTACACTTCGCAAGCACCCTCATCCTTACCATATCCAATGGTTGAGTGACAAGGGCAATGTCAAGATACAACATACCGTCACCGTCAACTTCAAGATCGGCCCCTATGAAGACACCATTGAGTGTGACGTGGTGCCCATGACGGTGTGCCGCATGTTCCTTGGCCGCCCATGGCAATTTGACAAGAAGGCTATACATGATGGACACACCAATGCATACACCTTCAAGGTCAAGGATAAGAAGTTCGAGCTTCGCCCAATGACTCCTAGCCAAATCATCGCCGACAATGCGAAGGCTTTAGCGAGGGCTCAACATCACATCCACCATAGTGAGTTGAGAGGTGAGGGAGCGACCCAACAAATGGAGAGTGAGCGCCACAAGCCATATGTGAGTGAGCGAAAGAGCATCCTCCTAGCCACCAAAAGCGAGTGGAGAGAAGTGCAAGCAAACCCATCCACCATATTGCACTACGTGCTAATTTGCAAGGGACCGTCATCGGAGACTAACGACTTAACCAATATTCCTTCGTCTTTGTTGTCTCTTTTGAAGGAGTTCCAAGACGTCTTCCCCGACGAGCTACCTCATGGACTTCCACCGCTTCGAGGCATCGAGCACCGCATCGACCTCATACCCGGCGCTCCCCTTCCAAACCGTGCCGCCTACCGCACCAACCCCGAGGACACAAAGGAGATTCAACGACAAATAAATGATCTCCTCGCCAAAGGGTACGTTCGAGAAAGTCTTAGCCCTTGTGCCGTTCCCGTGATTCTTGTTCCTAAGCCGGATGAGACGCAACGAATGTGTATGGATTGCCGCCCCATCAATGCCATTACTGTTCGTTACCGCCATCCCATTCCGCGCTTAGATGATATTCTTGATGAGTTGAGCGGTGCCACGATTTTCTCTAAAGTCGATTTGCGTAGTGGATACCATCAAATCCGCGTGGCAATTGGTGATGAATGGAAGACGGCATTCAAGACCAAACTTGGTCTCTATGAATGGCTTGTCATGCCATTTGGTCTTTCAAATGCTCCATCAACTTTCATGCGCCTCATGAATCACATCTTGCGTCCTCTCATTGGCAAGAGTGTGGTTGTCTATTTCGATGATATTCTTATTTATAGCCAAAATCTCGAGGACCATGTGCAACATGTGAGAGAAGTCTTATGCATCTTGCGTCATGAGAAGCTTTATGCCAATCTTCCCAAATGCACTTTTGCCCAAAACAAATTGGTTTTCCTTGGGTTTGTGGTTTCCGCTAATGGGATTGAAGTTGATTCTTCCAAGGTGGAGGCCATCCACAATTGGCCTACCCCTACAAATGTTGGTCAAGTCCGAAGTTTTCATGGACTTGCCGGTTTCTACCGCCGCTTTGTGAAAGATTTTAGCACCATTGCTTGCCCTTTGAACGAGCTTACCAAAAAGAATGTTCCGTTTGTGTGGGGCAAGGCCCAACAAAATGCTTTTGATGAGTTGAAGAAACGCCTTACCGAAGCTCCTCTTCTCGTCCTTCCAAACTTTGCAAAAACTTTTGAGATTGAGTGTGATGCGAGTGGACTTGGTATTGGTGGCGTTCTTATGCAAGATGGAAAACCCGTGGCATATTATAGTGAGAAGTTGGATGGCGCACGCCTCAACTATCCTATATATGACAAGGAGCTCTATGCTTTGGTTCGTGTTCTTGAAGTTTGGCAACACTATCTTTGGCCAAAAGAGTTTATCATTCATTCCGACCATGAGTCTTTGAAGTACTTGAAAAGCCAACACAATTTGAACAAACGTCATGCAAAATGGGTTGAGTTCATTGAGTCCTTCCCATATGTAATCAAATACAATATGGGCAAGGACAATGTAGTGGCGGATGCTCTTTCCCGCAAAAACACCCTTTTGCTCACTCGCTTGGATTTTCATGTCTTGGGACTTGAGGAGATCAAAGAACTCTACACTTCCGATTCTTTCTTTGCACCGATATTTGAAAAGTGTTCCGTTGACCGAGGAGTTGATGATTTCTATTTGCACCAAGGATTCTTGTTCAAAGTGAACAAACTTTGCATCCCTATGTCCTCGCTTCGCCTTTTGCTCTTACAAGAATCGCATGGAGGTGGTCTCATGGGTCACTTCGGACGAGAGAAGACATACGCCATGCTCTCGACCCACTACTATTGGCCAAGAATGTACCGCGACGTGGAACGCCTTTGCCGCCGGTGCACCACTTGCTTACAAGCTAAGTCTACCTCCAATCCCTATGGTCTTTATACGCCATTGCCTATACCTTATGCACCATGGACAGATATTAGCATGGATTTTGTACTAGGGTTGCCTCGCACCAAACATGGTCATGATTCAATCTTTGTGGTAGTGGATAGGTTCTCTAAGTTGGCACATTTCATATCTTGCCATAAGAGCGATGATGCTTCACACGTTGCTTCATTGTTTTTCAGGGAAATTGTCCGCCTACACGGAGTACCGGCAAGCATTGTGTCGGACCGAGACGTCAAGTTCATGAGCTAACTATGGAAGTCGCTCATGGCAAAGTTTGGAGTGAAGCTCTTATTCTAATCGTCTTCACACCCTCGAACCGATGGACAAACGGAGGTGGTCAATAGAAGCCTCTCCACTCTCCTCCGCATCCTCGTGAAGAAAAACTTGAAGTCATGGGAAGAGTGTCTTCCACACGCGGAGTTCGCCTACAACCGCGCCAAGCACTCGACAACATTAAAGAGCCCCTTCATGGTCGTCTACGGCTTCGAACCTCCCACGACACTCGACATACTACCACTTCCCCTTCATGAGAGAACGAACATGGACTTCGACAAGCGCACCGCCGCCATGAAGAAACTACATGAAGAAACAAGAGAAACTATTCAAGAACATGTGCTTCGTCAAGCTACACGACTCAACGCCAAGAAGAAGGAACGCATCTTTGAGGAAGGCGACCTCGTTTGGATCCACCTCCGGAAGGAAAGATTCCCTCATGAATGCAATTCAAAGCTCAAGCCAAGAGGAGATGGCCCCTTCATGGTACTCAAACGCATCAACAACAACGCTTACGTCATCGACATCCCGACCTCCAAGTACTTGGTGAGCAACACGTTCAACGTGTCGGACTTATCGCCATATCATGAAGATGAAGAGGAACAAGAGTCGAGGACGACTCTTTCCCAAGGGGGGGAGATGATGCGGGGTGGCCTTCGGACACCTCCACACCAAGACCAACAAGTCCCCCAAGTGGACCAATGACTCGGGCTCGAGTCAAAGCTCTACATGATAAGGTGAACTCGCTCCTCACTACCCTCGATCTCGGTACCCCATTGGATGGAATGCTACCTCATGCCGATATGCTATGTGTCATTAGGTACAAGGAGCATAAAGACCCCGGAGAGGACGACACGCCATGGTCAAGGGAAGGAGAGGAGCAGCTGCTCAAGAAGATGTACATGGAGCTGGACCCGAAGTCGCCCGAAGAACGCAAGAAGGAGAAGACAACCGGCCAGTCCAGAATCCGGTTGACCGGCCTCCTGACCGGGCCACCCGGTCCACAACCGGCCTCCCGACCGGTGCCATCCGGGCGCCATCCCGGGGCCCCGGAACCCCGCCCGGTTGCCGCCCGGTCCAGGGCCCGGTCTGGGACCGGCCTGTCCGGTCCCAGGTCCGGTCTGACCGGCCGCCTGACCGGCCTGCTCGACTAAAGACGCCTTTTCGGCCCGAACCGGTTTCACTTGTACCTTTTCGGCCCGTGTCGCCTTGTACCTCTATATAAGCACCCTGGACGTCCCCTTTACCTTTTTAGACATATTTTGAGCTTAAACCAACTTTGAGCTTAGTCTCCCTAGGGTTAGCATCCTTCTTGGACAAGCATCCCTCTGTAATCAAGGCCATCTTTGTTGTTGACTTGATATTGCTAAGTGAGATTCTAGTGCAAGTCACTCTCTCTCCCTTACCAATCTCTTCTCTCCAACACCAATCTCTCACCGGGAATTCTGCCACGAGCCTCTTCCTTGGTGATTCTATTGGCGTGGTCCATCGAGCCACGGAGGTAAGCATCGAGTGTATCGGGTTGGTGTGCGTGTGTGAGTACCGTGTTCCTCGTGTTCTTCGTGTTCCTCGCGCTCTCCCACCTTTTCCCCTCGATCCTTGGGTGAAATCGCGAGATCGGGCCAACCCCTAGATCTCAGATCTCATCACGAACAGACCCCAAGAGTTTCATTGGTGGTTTGTTGTTCTTTAAGATCTTCTTTAAGAGTTGCAATCTCAGTTGCATCCTCGCGCTCATACTCTTCCTTTTTCTCAATAAGTTTTGTGCTCTTAATGGCAAAATTGAAGATTCTCATGAAGTTAGAGCGAACAAGTTTCTTCTTAGGAAGAGCATGATAAACCGACTCTCCCAACTTGTTTAAGGAAGCAACATTAAGTCCTTCCATATCATCATCCTCATCATCACTAGATAGATAGGGTTCCAAGGAAGGAGATACCTTAGAAGCCTTAGCCATAAGGCAAGTGTAGGAACCGTGCGATGATGAAGAAGATGAACTCCTTGAAGCTCCATCCAAGATCTTGTCTTGGCTCATAGTATCTTCGGTTTCCTCTACATTGTTAGTCACACAAGTACTAGAGGAAAGCAAAGTATCTTCATTATGGCAACAAGACAAGAGAAGCATATCATCATGGGATGAAGATATGCAAGGACTATCAACACTAGCGTATAAATCATTTATAGTGCTACAAGTGTTAAAGTCCAAAGATGAGACATTGCAATGGGATAGAGATGAAGAATCATCAAGAGAGCGCTCACCATCAACAATGCAATGTTCATCACCACTCACCATACCATTACCTTGTGTCTTACCACACGTTGGTGAAGTGGAAGGAGCGTGATCATCCTCAATGGTCTTGGATCCACCATATGTATCTCGAAGCTTTGTCCAAACCTCATGAGCACTCCGGAAGGGCGCAATGGAGGAAATCACTACATGACTCACAACACGGCAAAGGACTTTAGTAGCTTGAGCATCTAGATAAGAGTTTTTCTTCTCCTCAAAAGTTGGATTTTGTGGATCCTTAGGAGGAGAAAAACCCATATCAAGAATTCGCTCCACATGAGGGTGCATGTCCCTAAAATAATCAAGCATGTAGAATTTCCAAGCATCATAATTAGTGCCATCAAATGTATAGGAAGAAATGTGCACTAACCTCTAGCCGACGTCATACTCTCTAGGCGGTGAAGCCCAACAAGATAAGAGAGCCCTAGCTCTGATACCAATTGAATGTACTAGGACGTCGCCTTGAGGCGGTGAATAAAAACGTCTACTTGAGAGCTAAACTAGGCGGAATAAAACTACTCATGTGTTTACTAGTTTAGCTCAAAGCCTATCAACTAGGGGTTTGCCTAAGTGCTCCAACAACCTATGCTAGCATGATGAGCAACAAGATGATAACAAGATAAGCATAGCATCAAGCATGATAGATATCACAATGTAAAGCGCATAGGTAAAGGAGCTCGGGTTGAGAAGTAACCGGTGCACGAGGAGATGACGATGTATCCCGAAGTTCACACCCAAGGGTGCTACGTCTCCGTTGGAGCAGTGTGGAGGCACGAGGCACTCCAAGAAGCCAACTAGGGCCACCGTATTCTCCTCGAGCCTTTCCACCAAAGGAAAGCCTCGATCCACTAAGGGACCCTTGAGGGTGGTCACCGAACCCGTACAAGCTTGGGCAAACACCCAAGTATCAAGCTTGAGGCAACTCCACAATACGGAGGCTCTCAAGTACACGGCCACAAGAGGCAACACACACCACCAAGGAAACACACTCCACCTAGGATGCTAATGCGCCACAAGAGGCTAACACACTCCACCAAGGAAACCAACTCCACAAAGGCCACAACGCCACAAAGGTCACCACGCCACAAAGCCGATAAGACCACTAAGGCTACAAGGCCACAAAGGATACAACACCACAAAGGCAACAACGCCACAAAGGCCACCACGCCACAAAGCCGATAAGACCACTAAGGCAAGAACACCACTAAGGTAACAAGGCCACTAAGGCAATAACACCACTAAGGTAACAAGGCCACTAAGGAAAGAACACCACTAAGGTAACATGCCATCTACGAGATCGAAACCCCGGAGAGAACCCAAACCGATGCACCTAATGCAATGGCTAAGAACACCACTAAGATGCCCAAGTTCTTCTCTCCCGAATTCCAACAAAGCTACACAAGCTATTGGGGGAATAAGGGAGGAAGAACAAAGAGTGGAGAAACACGAAGAAACTTGATACGTCTCCGACGTATCAATAATTTCTTATGTTCCATGCCACATTATTGATGATATCTACATGTTTTATGCATACTTTATGTCATATTTATGCATTTTCCGGCACTAACCTATTAACGAGATGCCGAAGAGCCGATTCTGTTGTTTTCTGCTGTTTTTGGTTTCAGAAATCCTAGTAAGGAAATATTCTCGGAATTGGACGAAATCAACGCCCAGGGTCCTATTTTTGCACGAAGCTTCCAGAAGACCGGAGGACTTACGAAGTGGGGCCACGAGGTGGCGACACAACAGGGCGGCGCGGCCCTGGTGTGTGGGTCCCCCCGTGACGCCTCCTGACATGCCCTTCCGCCTACATATAGTCTTCGTCGCGAAACCCCCAGTACCGAGAGCCACGATACGGAAAACCTTCCAGAGACGCCGCCGCCGCCAATCCCATCTCGGGGGATTCAGGAGATCGCCTCCGGCACCCTGCCGGAGAGGGGAATCATCTCCCGGAGGACTCTTCACCGCCATGGTCGCCTCCGGAGTGATGAGTGAGTAGTTCACCCCTGGACTATGGGTCCATAGCGGTAGCTAGATGGTCGTCTTCTCCTTATGTGCTTCATTGTCGGATCTTGTGAGCTGCCTAACATGATCAAGATCATCTATCTGTAATGCTATATGTTGTGTTTGTCGGGATCCGATGGATAGAGAATACTATGTTATGTTGATTATCAATCTATTACCTATGTGTTGTTTATGATCGTGCATGCTCTCCGTTATTAGTAGAGGCTCTGGCCAAGTTTTTACTCTTAACTCCAAGAGGGAGTATTTATGCTCGATAGTGGGTTCTTGCCTCCATTAAATCTGGGACAGTGACAGAAAGTTCTAAGGTTGTGGATGTGTTGTTGCCACTAGGGATAAAACATTGATGCTATGTCCGAGGATGTAGTTATTGATTACATTACGCACCATACTTAATGGAATTGTCTGTTGTTTGCAACTTAATACTGGAAGGGGTTCGGATGATAACTTTGAAGGTGGACTTTTAGGCATAGATGCATGCTTGGATAGCGGTCTATGTACTTTGTCGTAATGCCCAACTAAATCTCACTATACTCATCATATCATGTATGTGCATGGTCATGCCCTCTCTATTTGTCAATTGCCCAACTATAATTTGTTCACCCAACATGCTATTTATCTTATGGGAGAGACACCTCTAGTGAACTGTGGACCCCGGTCCATTCTTTTACATCGAATACAATCTACTGCAATACTTGTTCTACTGTTTTCTGCAAACAATCATCATCCACACTATACATCTAATCCTTTGTTACAGCAAACAATCATCATCACTGTTTCGTTGGGGCAAAGTACTTTGGTTGTGTTGTGCAGGTTCCACGTTGGCGCCGGAATCCCTGGTGTTGCGCCGCACTACATCCCGCCGCCATCAACCTTCGACGTGCTTCTTGGCTCCTACTGGTTCGATAACCTTGGTTTCTTAATGAGGGAAAACTTGCTACTGTGCGCATCATACCTTCCTCTTGGGGTTCCCAATGGACGTGTTAACTACGCGCAATCAAGCTCTTTTTCTGCGCCGTTGCCGGGGAACGAAGAAAAGTTACACCACAAAGATTTCTAACTCCCACGTCAACTACACGCCAGCTCTTTTTCTGGCGCCGTTGCCGGGGAGATCAAGACACGCTGCAAGGGGAGTCTCCACAATCCAATCTCTTTACTTTGTTTTTGTCTTGCTTTATTTTATTTACTCTCTTGTTTGCTGCATTATATCAAAACACAAAAAAAATTAGTTGCTAGCTTTACTTTATTTACTGTCTTGCACTCTATATCAAAAACACAAAAAAATTAGTTACTTGCATTTGCTTTACTTATTTCAACATGTTTCCTTTTAATTTCTATCGTAAAAGATATACACGTGGGACAAGGGTCTATAATTGGAAGAGATAATATAGAATAATTTTTCACCCATGTTAGTATGCATGAAGATCTTAAAGATATACCCCATGCAAAAGCTGTCCCTACTTATGAAGAGGCCTCTGTTTGTTTGGTACGCATGATGGAAGCTAGATTTATTAGTCTCAACCCCATGATACAACACATGTTTCTTACACTTTCTGATATGGAGCGGGGAGAGAAGAGAGATTTTGTTCTAAAAGTCTTAGTGCGAGAATTTGCGGATATAGCTAAAGAAGCTAGAAAAGTTTTTAGTAAGCATGAGAGGCTTGAGTACGATCACCGATTTTAAAAGAACACTTGAAAAAATGGATATGGATAGAATTAAGTACACTAATAGTGTTAATGATGGTGGGGAGATTAAAGCACCAATACCATGTAAGCTCCTAGCGATGCATGAAGCTCTAGATGATAATTATGCTTGGCTTGTTCCTGAAAATTTGTTTGATGAGAATAGCAAGCCCAAGACTAATGAAAAGGGAGCCGCTGAAACCTATGTATCCAAAATTCTATGCATGGTTGAGAAAACTCCAAACCCCGCTGTCGATGCATCGTCTCTTGATAACACTTGATATACACTTTCTGCGCCTAGCTAAAAGGCGTTAAAGAAAAGCGCTTATGGGAGACAACCCATGTTTTTACTACAGTACTTTTATTTTATATTTGAGTCTTGGAAGTTGTTACTACTGTAGCAACTTCTCCTTATCTTAGTTTTGTGCATTGTTGTGCCAAGTAAAGTCTTTGATAGTAAGGTTCATACTAGATTTGGATTACTGCGCAGAAACAGATTTCTTTGCTGTCACGAATCCGGGCCTAATTCTCTGTAGGTAACTCAGAAAATTATGCCAATTTACGTGAGTGATCCTCAGATATGTACGCAACTTTCATTCGATTTGAGCATTTTCATCTGAGAAAGTCTGGTGCCTCAATAAAATTTGTCTTTACGAACTGCTCTGTTTTGACAGATTCTGCCTTTTATTTCGCATTGCCTGTTTTGCTATGCTTGATGGATTTTTCTATTCCATTGACTTTCAGTAGCCTTGTGCAATGTCCAGAAGTGTTAAGAATGATTATGTCACCTATGAACATGTAAATTTTAATTGTGCACTAACCCTCTAATGAGTTGTTTTGAGTTTGGTGTGGAGGAAGTTTTCAAGGATCAAGAGAGGGAGATCATACAATATGATCAAGGAGAGTGAAAGCTCTAAGCTTGGGGATGCCCCGGTGGTTCACCCCTGCATATTTTAAGAAGACTCAAGCGTCTAAGCTTGGGGATGCCCAAGGCATCCCCTTCTTCATCGACAACATTATCGGGTTCCTCCCCTGAAACTATATTTTTATTCCATCACATCTTATGTGCTTTGCTTGGAGCGTCGGTTTGTTTTTGTTTTTGTTTTTGTTTGAATAAAATGGATCCTAGCATTCATTGTGTGGGAGAGAGACACGCTCCATTGTTGCATATGGACAAATATGTCCTTAGGCTTTACTCATAGTATTCATGGCGAATGTTGAATCTTCTTCGTTAAATTGTTATATGGTTGGAATCGGGAAATGCTACATGTAGTAATTCTAAAATGTCTTGAATAATTTGATACTTGGCAATTGTTGTGCTCATGTTTAAGATCTTGCATCATATACTTTGCACCTATTAATGAAGAAATACATAGAGCTGCTAAAATTTGGTTTGCATAATTGGTCTCTCTAAAGTCTAGATAATTTCTAGTATTGAGTTTGAACAACAAGGAAGACGGTGTAGAGTCTTATAATGTTTACAATATGTCTTTTATGTGAGTTTTGCTGCACCGGTTCATCCTTGTGTTTGTTTCAAATAACCTTGCTATCCTAAACCTTGTATCGAGAGGGAATACTTCTCATGCATCCAAAATCCTTGAGCCAACCACTATGCCATTTGAGTCCACCATACCTACCTACTACATGGTATTTCTCCGCCATTCCAAAGTAAATTGCTTGAGTGGTACCTTTAAAATTTCTATCCTTTACCTTTGCAATATATAGCTCATGGGACAAATAGCTTAAAAACTATTGTGGTATTGAATATGTACTTATGCACTTTATCTCTTATTAAGCTGTTTGTTGTGCGATAACCATGTTCCTGGGGACGCCATCAACTACTCTTTGTTGAATATCATGTGAGTTGCTATGCATGTCCGTCTTGTCTGAAGTAAGGGAGATTTACCACTCATTTAATGGTTAGAGCATGCATAATGTTAGAGAAGAACATTGGGCCGCTAACTAAAGCCATGATCCACGGTGGAAGTTTCAGTTTTGGACAAATATCCTCAATCTCATATGAGAACATTAATTGTTGCTAATTGCTTATGCATTAAAGAAGAGTCCATTATCTGTTGTCTATGTTGTCCCAGTATGGATGTCTAAGTTGAGAATAATCAAAAGCGAGAAATCCAAATGCGAGCTTTCTCCTTAGACCTTTGTACAGGCGGCATAGAGGTACCCTTTGTGACACTTGGTTAAAACATGTGTATTGCGATGATAATCCCGGTAATCCAAGCTAATTAGGACAAGGTGCGGGCACTATTAGTATACTATGCATGAGGCTTGCAACTTGTAAGATATAATTTACATGATACATATGGTTTATTACTACCGTTGACAAAATTGTTTCTTGTTTTCAAAACCAAAGCTCTAGCACAGATATAGCAATCAATGCTTCCCTCTGCGAAGGGCCTTTCTTTTACTTTTATGTTGAGTCAGTTCACCTATGTCTCTCCACCTCAAGAAGCAAACCCTTGTGTGAACTGTGCATTGATTCCTACATACTTGCATATTGCACTTGTTATATTACTTTACATTGACAATATCCATGAGATATACATGTTATAAGTTGAAAGCAACCGCTGAAACTCAATCTTCCTTTGTGTTGCTTCAATACCTTTACTTTGATTTATTGCTTTATGAGTTAACTCTTATGCAAGACTTATTGATGCTTGTTTTGAAAGTACTATTCATGAAAAGTCTTTGCTTTATGATTCATTTGTTTGGGGACGAGCAGGAACTAAGCTTGGGGATGCTGATACGTCTCCGACGTATCGATAATTTCTTATGTTCCATGCCACATTATTGATGATATCTACATGTTTTATGCATACTTTATGTCATATTTATGCATTTTCCGGCACTAACCTATTAACGAGATGCCGAAGAGAGAGTTGTTGTTTTCTGCTGTTTTTGGTTTCAGAAATCCTAGTAAGGAAATATTCTCGGAATTGGACGAAATCAACGCCTAGGGTCCTATTTTTGCACGAAGCTTCCAGAAGACCGGAGGACTTACGAAGTGGGGCCACGAGGTGGCCACACAACGAGGCGGCGCGGCTCGGGCCCGGCCGCGCGGCCCCGGTGTGTGGGCCCCCGTGACGCCTCCGACCTGCCCTTCCGCCTACATATAGTCTTCGTCGCGAAACCCCCAGTACCGAGAGCAACGATACGGAAAACCTTCCAGAGACGCTGCCGCCGCCAATCCCATCTCGGGGGATTCAGGAGATCGCCTCCGGCACCTCGCCGGAGAGGGAATCATCTCCCGGAGGACTCTTCACTGCCATGGTCGCCTCCGGAGTGATGAGTGAGTAGTTCACCCCTGGACTATGGGTCCATAGGAGTAGCTAGATGGTCGTCTTCTCCTTATGTGCTTCATTGTCGGATCTTGTGAGCTGCCTAACATGATCAAGATCATCTATCTGTAATGCTATATGTTGTGTTTGTCGGGATCCGATGGATAGAGAATACTATGTTATGTTGATTATCAATCTATTACCTATGTGTTGTTTATGATCTTGCATGCTCTCCGTTATTAGTAGAGGCTCGGCCAAGTTTTTACTCTTAACTCCAAGAGGGAGTATTTATGCTCGATAGTGGGTTCATGCCTCCCTTAAATCCGGGACGAGTGATGTGAAAGTTCTAAGGTTGTGGATGTGTTGTTGCCACTAGGGATAAAACATTGATGCTATGTCCGAGGATGTAGTTATTGATTACATTACGCACCATACTTAATGCAATTGTCCGTTGTTTGCAACTTAATACTTGGAAGGGGTTCGGATGATAACCTCGAAGGTGGACTTTTTAGGCATAGATGCATGCTGGATAGCGGTCTATGTACTTTGTCGTAATGCCCAACTAAATCTCACTATACTCATCATATCATGTATGTGCATGGTCATGCCCTCTCTATTTGTCAATTGCCCAACCGTAATTTGTTCACCCAACATGCTATTTATCTTATGGGAGAGACACCTCTAGTGAACTGTGGACCCCGGTCCATTCTTTTACATCGAATACAATCTACTGCAATACTTGTTCTACTTGTTTTCTCGCAAACAATCATCATCCACACTATACATCTAATCCTTTGTTACAAGCAAGCCGGTGAGATTGACAACCTCACTATTTCGTTGGGGCAAAGTACTTTGGTTGTGTTGTGCGGGTTCCACGTTGGCGTCGGAATCCTCGGTGTTGCGCCGCACTACATCCCGCCGCCATCAACCTTCGACGTGCTTCTTGGCTCCTACTGGTTCGATAACCTTGGTTTCTTACTGAGGGAAAACTTGCTACTGTGCGCATCATACCTTCCTCTTGGGGTTCCCAACGGACGTGTTAACTACGCGCAATCAAAACTCCAAGATCTAGATCTAGCAAGATCCCCTCAGTTGGAGAGGGATTCAATTGGTGAAGCTCTAGATCTAGATCTCCTCTCTCCTTTCCCCCAAAAATATGCAACAAATAGTGGGGGGATCAAGAGGAGGAAGCAAGAACCCAAGGTCAACAATGGAGGAGATAGAATGGAGGGGAAGGATCATTTGGGCCGGAGGTAGAAGAGAGGTGTAAATAGGGGACCCAAAATATAGCTGTTGGGGCTGAGAAAAACGGTCAGATTCGCGCAAAGCGGTACTACCGTTTGTCAAAGCGGTACTACCGCTTTTTCCCCAAAAAGTCAGATCTGAAAATCGGGTCAAAACCGGTAGTACCGCTGTCTGGGGCGGTACTACCGCTTGGTGCAAAACTGAAGAAAATCAGAGACATACGCGCGCGCAAGAGAGAGGAGCAGTGGCAGAGCAGCAGCGCAACAGCGGGAACGGCAGGCGCGCGCGCAGCGAGTGGGTGGGGCCAGCGGCAGCATGCAGCGCAGCAGGCGCGCGCGCGGCAGCAGGAAGCGCGCGGGAGCCGTACGGCTCGAGCGACGAGGCGGGCGCGCGGGTCAACGCCCGTGGCCACGCGAGCGGGATCGAGCGCCCCTGGCTCTCCCGCGTCGAGCACGTGCGGGCGGGAAAGGAGCAAGCGGCGCAGCTTGCTGGGCTGGCGTGGTGCGGTGGTGGGCCTGGCGCGGGGTGGAGCAGAGGCGTGCGGTGGAGGCTGCCTGGGAGCAGATCTGGAAGAAGGCCTGGGCGGTAGTACCGGCCCGGTACCGGCCTGGTACCGGCCCGGTACCGCTTTGGATCCAGTAAGCCTGGGAGGGCTGTGCGGAAGTTGGGCCGGTACCGCACGCGGTAGTACCGGCCGGCCCAAAAACGTTTTCCTTTTCTTTTTCAAATAGACGCATACGGAAAACGCAATATCTTGAGCTAGGAAGATCGAAATGACATGAAACCAATTTTGTTGGAAAGAGGGCGACAAGAGCTATCACTACACAAGGTGAAAACATGGAAAAGAGTGAGCGATGATTTTCTCATGGTCATAGAGGTGTAACATCTCAATACGGTATATCGGGAAAATCATCACCCTCGCACATGCAACATGCGATGCAACCGGAATCCGTTTCATGGATAAGAACCAAGAAGAACCAAGAAACATGATGCAATGCATGCAAGGTTTGAGCTCTCTCCGATGATGCGACCCACTATCCTATCGAGCACAAACCTTGTCCTTGCGCGTTCCTCTCGAGTCGGCAAGCTCCGTCTTCACCCTCTTCATCATTGTCCATGCCACCGTCTTCCTTCATCTTTTACGCACACCACCGTCTTCATCCATCTTCAACGCCGTCTTCTCTCTTCATCTTCTACGCCGTCTTCTCTCTTCATCTTCAACACCGTCTTCGTCTCTCTTCAACACCATCTTCATAATTGTACTCCGTCTTCTCCATCTTGCAACCTTGAGTCCAACATGGCTATGGACTTGACCTAATATTGATTCTCAATGCAACCATTAGTCCATAGGGATTTTCATCAATTACCAAAACCACACACGGGGTAATGGACATGTTCTTTCACATGTGCTTGTAGCCGAACGCACCCGGGGGTATAAAATTGGTTCAAAAAACACCCCACCATGATAGTGTACGCATGATGACCCACAAGTATAGGGGATCGCAGCAGTCTTCGCAGGTAGTAAAACCCAATTTATTGATTCGACACAAGGGGAGACAAAGAATACTCGAAAGCCTTAACAGCGGAGTTGTCAATTCAGCTGCACCTGGAAACAGACTTGCTCGCAAGAGTTTATCAGTAGGTAACAGTTTTATAGCGAGTAGCAGTGGTGAAATAACAAGCAGCAGAGTAACAGAGACAGCAGTAGTGATTATAGTGAACAGCAGGATTAAAATACCGTAGGCACGGGGACGGATAACGGGCGTTGCATGGATGAGAGAAACTCATGTAACAATCAAGCGTGGCATTTGCGGATAATAATAAAACGGTGTCTAAGTACAAAGCAATCAATAGGCATGTGTTCCAATTATAGTCGTACGTGCTCGCAATGAGAAACTTGCACAACATCTTTTGTCCTACCAGCACGTGGCAGCCGGGCCTCAAGGGAATCTATCGGATATTAAGGCACTCCTTTTAATAGAGCACCGGAGCAAAGCATTAACACTCCGTGAACACATGTGATCCTCACATCACTACCATCCCTCCGGTTGTCCCGATTTCTGTCACTTCGGGGCCATTGGTTCCGGACAGCGACATGTGTATACAACTTGCGGTGTAAGACCATAAACAATGAATATCATGATGAAATAATAACATGTTCAGATCTGAGATCATGGCACTCGGGCCCTAGTGACAAGCATTAAGCATAACAAGTTGCAACAATATCATCAAAGTATCAATTACGGACACTAGGCACTATGCCCTAACAATCTTACACTATTACATGACCAATCTCATCCAATCCCTACCATCCCCTTCAGCCTACAACGGGGGAATTACTCACACATGGATGGGGGAAACATGGCTGGTCGATGGAGAGGCGTCGGTGGTGATGATGGCGATTATCTCCTCCAATTCCCCGTCCCGGCGGAGTGCCAGAACGGAGACTTCTGGCTCCCGAGACGGAGTTTCGCGATGTGGCGGCGTTCTGGAGGGTTTCTGGCGACTTCGACTTCTCCCCGTGCGTTTTTAGGTCGAGGCCGATAAGTAGTCCAAAGGAGGGCATCGGAGGCTGGCCGAGGGGGCCACACGCTAGGGCCACGCGCCCCCCTCCTGGGCCGCGCCGCCCTAGGGTGTGGGGCCCTCGGGCCTCCACCTGACTTGTCCTTCTGGCTCCGTAAGTATTCTGGAAAAATAGGGCCTTCTGTATAAATTCCGAGGTTTTTCCTGAAAGTTGGATTTCCGCACAAAAACGAGACACCGCAACAGTTCTCGCTGAAAACAGCGTTAGTCCGTGTTAGTTGCATCCAAAACACACAAATTAGAGGCAAAACAACAGCGAAAGTGTTCGGGAAAGTAGATACGTTTTGGACGTATCAACTCCCCCAAGCTTAGCTTATTGCTTGTCCTCAAGCAATTCAGCTTAACAACCGAGCGATAAAAGAACTTTCACGAACACATTTGTTCATATGATGTAAATATTCTCATGCTATGGCTAACACTTAGGCAGCTCATAATAAGATACATGCAAATAAGATCATCTAATAGCTATATCAATCATGGAAAGGTACCAACAATTAATAATAAGCATCATGAATCATGTATATAAGCAGGATTGCAATGTTCATAAAAGAGTATGATAGAGTGGTGTCTCGCTTGCCCATATTTGATCAGCAAAACATAAATGCTCAGGCACCTCTGAGGTTCATAGAAAGACTAGAAATAGTGATTGTCAAAGATAAAAGCATCAAAGTTATACCACAATCAATTATATTTTGAGACAAGCATATTATACTAAGAATGACAGTTGTGCTCTCAAGAAAGTGCTCAAAGAAAGGATGGAGACACAACATAAAAGTAAAAGATTGACCCTTCGCAGAGGGAAGCAGGGATTAACATGCGCTAGAGCTTTTCATTTGTAAAACAGGAGTAAAATTATTTTGAGAGGTGTTTGTTGTTGTCAACGAATGGTAATGGGTACACCAACTACCTTGCCAACCGTACTTTCAAGAGCGGCTCCCATGAAGGACGTTATCTCTACCAGCAAGGTAGATCATCCCTCTTCTCTTTTGTTTACACACGTATTTTAGTTTTATTATGGGTGACACTCCCCCAACCTTTGCTTACACAAGCCATGGCTAACCGAATCCTCAGTTGCCTTCCATCAATCACATACCATGGAGGAGTGTCTATTTGCAAAATTAAGTTGCTTACCGATGAATCGAGCAAAACATGTGAAGAGAATTATTAGTGAAAGTTGATTAATTGGGGTCGGGAACCCCGTTGCCGCCTCTTTTTGCAAAATTATTGGATAAGCGGATGTGCCACTAGTCCATATGAAAATCCGTCAAGAGTAAATGACAAGGTTGAAAGTTAAACACCACATACTTCCTCATGAGGTATGAAACATTAACACAAATTGAGAAGAATTTTGAAGGTTTTAAAGGTAGCGCATGAGAATTTACTTGGAATGGTTTGAAGTGCCATGCATAGGTATTTATGGTGGACACTCTGGAATAACTTGGTTTTCATGTGTTTGGAAGCACGAGCAGCGTTCCCGCTCAGTACAAGTGAAGGCTAGCAAAAGACTAGGGAGCGACAAATCAAGAGAGCAAGAATCGTCATAATCATGCTTGCGGCAAAATAAATTAACCGAGGCATAAAAGTGATACAAGAACTCGAAGCAATGTAAATCATCGAGGCTCAATTGACTTTTGTTCAGCCATATGCATGCGTGAGCATGTGCCAAGTTAATTCAACCGAATTATTCGGAGGAGGATACCACAATATCATACCTATCTATGAATAAAACAATGCAAGCAAACATCCATGACATGCTACTCATATTAATAAATTGGAGCTAAACATGAGAGATCATGAACTACTAGACTTTATTAAATGACATATACCTCAGATGAACCAACTAAGCATGCTCACATGGATGAGTATATGTACAAAAATGAAAACAAATAGAGTTCATACCAGCCTCTCACCACAATCGCATTGTCGTAGATCGTCATTATTGCCTTTTCACTTGTGTAGCTTGGATAATATGAAATGAAAACCATGCTCCAGCCACCGAAGACCATTGAACTCATAATGAACTTTACAAACCAAAGAAGAACAGCAAATATTTTTGGTGCTTTCGAATTTGAGAACAAGAACAAAAGGAAACAAGCAAACAAAGCAAAATCTTTTTGGGTTTTCTTATAGCAAACTAGCAATAGCAAATAAAGCGAAACAAATGCAAGAATCAAGATAAACAAGTGGTGAAGAGAAACAACAGAAATATTTTTGGTATTTTTGTGTTTTAGGAAAGAAACAAAGCAAGAACAAGAAAATGAAAACTAAAAGAAACACAGAAAAGCAAGATGGCAGAAATCTGCCAAAACATGACAGCAGTACAGAAATCGATTTTTACAAAAATCTTGCGTTGCTCAGATCGAAAAGTGTTCAACTAATGAAAGTTAGATAACAACCTGGGGAACATGCACAAAAATTGGAAGCTCAAAATAACGTTCTGGCTGTGCGCACGAATTTTTTTTGGTAACAGTCCAGAATCTGTTTTCAGGCAGCACTTCCCCAAATATCATCTCCCTCTCATTAGAAAACCACTCAAAGAAACTAAACAAGTATGTACAAGTATCCAGCAACCATAATATGCAAAGAATGAGTGATGCTGGTATACCTCCCCCCAAGCTTAGGCTTTTGGCCTAAGTGGAGTTCAACCCCATGGTGCCCATGAAGTAGCACTTCCTTGGTACGACGAAGATGGATCATATTCCGGGTATGTGCTAGAGGAAGCACCCGGATACGTGATGGTGTAGTCGTAGGTGTTGGAGATATGCCCAAGAGGCAATAATAAATTAGTTATTGTTATATCTTAGTGTTCATGATAAATGTTTGCATCCCATGCTATAATTGTATTAACCGAAACATTGATACATGTGTGTTATGTAAACAACAAGGAGTCCCTAGTAAGCCTCTTGTATAACTAGCTTGTTGATTAATGGATGATCATGGTTTCGTGATCATGAACATTGGATGTTATTAATAACAAGGTTATGTCATTAGGTGAATGATATAATGGACACACACCCAAATAAGCGTAGCATGAGATCAAGTCATTAAGTTCAACTTGCTATAAGCTTTCGATACATAGTTACCTAGTCCTTCGACCATGAGATCATGTAAATCACTTACACCGAAGGGTACTTTGATTACATCAAACGCCATTGCGTAACTCGGGTGGTTATAAAGATGGGATTAAGTATTCGGAAAGTGTGAGTTGAGGCATATGGATCAACAGTGGGATTTGTCCATCCCGATGACGGATAGATATACTCTGGGCCCTCTCGGTGGACTGTCGTCCGATTAGCTTGCAAGCATGTGATTGGATCACAAGAGATGACATACCACGGTAACGAGTAAAGAGTACTTGTCGGTAACGAGGTTGAACAAGGTATGGAGATACCGATGATCGAACCTCGGACAAGTAAAGTATCGCGTGACAAAGGGAATCGGTATCGTATGTAAATGGTTCAATCGATCACTAAGTTATCGTTGAATATGTGGGAGCCATTATGGATCTCCAGATCCCGCTATTGGTTATTGGTCGGAGATGAGTCTCGAACATGTCTGCATAGTTCACGAACCGTAGGGTGACGCGCTTAAGGTTCGATGTCGCATAAGTAGATTCGGAATATGAGATGGAGACCGAAGTTTGTTCGGAGTCTCGGATGGGATCCGGGACATCACGAGGAGGTCCGGAATGGTCCGGAGAATAAGATTCATATATGGGAAGTCATTTTTAGGGTTACCGGAAAAGTTCAGGATTTTTCGGTATTGTACCGGAGGCTCTAGAAGGTTCCGGAGGGTACCATAGTGGGGCCCACCTATCCCGGACGACCAACATGGACCGGAGGGGTCGCATAGGCCCACATGGGCCATGCACACCAGCCCCCCAAGGCCCATGTGGCTGTACCAAGTGGATAAGATCAAATCCCTTGAAAATAGGGACTTAACTTGGGGGGAAGTTCCCCCCCTTGTTTTGGCCGACCCAAAGGCTTGGAGGAGGGGCCAAGGCAGCCCCCCCACGCCTATATAAGAGGGAGGGGAGGGCTGGGGCGCTGGACATCATCCCCCCAAGCCCTAGCCGCCCCTCTCTCCCTCCTCCTTCTTCCTGCGCAGGCTTGGCGAAGCCCTGCAGGAATTTCTCCTCCACCACCAACACCATGACGTTGTGCTACTGGGACTCCGAGGGGATCTACCACACCTCCGCTGCCCGCTGGAATGGGGAGAGGACGGGCTTCATCGACACCGTACGCACGACCGAGTACGGAAGTGCTGCCGGATTGCAGCACAGGATGATCGACTACATCAACAACGAGACATGCTGCCTAGATCGCATCTTGCGATCTAGGCAGCACAAGCCCCACGTTGTTCATGCGTTGCTCGTACTGAAGCGCTTTTGATGGCGAGCAACGTAGTTATCATTAGATGTGTTAGGGTTAGCATTGTTCTTCGTTTAAGCATGCTTACGTAGTGCAACCCTTGCATATCTAGCCGTCCTCACGCCCATCTCAGTGTGGGGCGGCACCCCGCTTGATCATTATTTAGTAGATCTGATCCGTTACGATTGCTCCTTGTTCTACAAGGATTAGTTTAATATCTGCAATAGTTAGGCCTTACAAAGGGGGGAGGATCC